>NC_088712.1:8972806-9276075 GCF_963576615.1 Watersipora subatra
TATCTATAGATGAAAGCTGGCATATGGAAATGATGGCTCAGCTTTAGGCAGTATATTCCATCTAACAGATCTAGATTTGGAATAAAGTTATTTGCACTTTGCGATGCTGTCTCTCGCTATTTGCACAAGTTGTATGTATACATCGGTGAGGAGCGAGAGCAAGCTGAAGGCGCAGTGGAGTCACTTGTGGAGTATCTTTGTGCGAGTCATGTTTTGATCCTTGTCATGCTAACTAGATTTATTTACAGATTGTATTTTGTTTAGTTTCTACAAATGCTTCATTGCTTCGCATTGCTAGCTTGTAATGTACATTGTTGCATTCGCTGAAATGTCATAATCTATTGTATTTGTTGTGCATTAGTATGTTGTATTTGTGGTTTGTTGCTCTCCTCAGGGCACTCACCTAACCAAAGAGTTCAGTTCTCATAATGTTTTGCAATGTAGTAGTCCATGATTTGCTGTTTCTGCTTATAATAAATGTTGCTTCCTGTCTTTTGCTGCTTCACCAAATGTGTGAATACAGGCTCCACACTCAACTTTTCTGGTACGCAACCAGCTAATCTTTTTCTGCAGCACACATGAATCTGTGCAGTGAGTTTATATGCAACATTTTTACGGGTACATATATCTATAGTTTCAATAAATACATGTAAATCTGACTGCAGAAAATCATAACTGCCAATAAAAAGATCTCAAAATAAAAAAAGACTTGCAAGCTACTTGGAGGAAAAGACCTCAGTCTGTAGGAAACTATCTCAGCTTTCAGATGCATAATCACTTGCAGTTTCATACCAATTTGCATGTAAGTTATAGCAAAGCTTAGGCAACCATGTCAGGCCTCAATTTTCTGCTGGTCTTTTGGGTTGGTCGCTGAGAATTTCGCACGGCCCTCCTTTAATGCTTCGGAGCTCATAACTTTTCATAACTCATAACTCCCACTTTCAAGGATCTTCAACGACCACTTTCTTTTGCAAATTGTTGTGAACCCATGAATCCTTGCAACCATTATTTATACAATATTGTTATTTACCTTTAACAATTAGAAAAATGCAATGGAAAATGAAACATGAAAATAAAAAAATCATTGCTTCAACAATCTGAGATTTTTGCTTGTAAGCATTTGCAAGCTATCTGCATAGAGAAAAAATCGGCTTGTAGAGAAATTTCTCAGCTTTCTTAGGCATATTAATTGATGCAATTACCACAATTGGGATGAAATTTATTGCAGTTTTTATGCAGCCTTGTCGAAAGCTCAAATCGCCCTAGTAATTGCCCTAGTCCACTGGTACTTTCCCAGTCGTAAGCCGGCCATCACTAAAGGGTTAATGCAGGACATACTTTTGACACACTATTTTTTATAGTTGTATTATTCTTTGTGTGTTGAATATAAGCCCATTCGAAAGCCAAAACTCTTATGTAATGAAATATACAATAAAAGTTCTTCTGTAATTGATGTCTTTAGTCAGTCGATGTCTTCTCCAATGAGATATTTTTGGCAGAGCCAAAAAAATCGATTGCGTTCATGTTGAATAGCTTTACATGAAGAAAGATCTAATTGTCGCCACATGTACTCTTTGCACATGAGTAAAAGGCACTGTTTATAGCCTCAAATAATATTACGAAGGCCGATGGATAATGCTTAAGTCAATATCTATCAGCTATAATTCACTTGTCTAAATAAGGAAAAAGGATTTCAGAAACCTTTATGCAAGAGTGAATTATGTAGGAATTTTACTTGATTGGTTTGCTGCAATGGTTTTTTATACGACAATCAATTTCGGTCTGCTATGGGTTGAAAGTGTTCAAAGTTTGATTGCAACAAAAAAGAAATGAAAATAAAGCAAATAAAAAGCTACAACATCATGCAGCTACACTCCGATGCCATTTTTGTCTTTGTAGACAAAACCTGTCCAGAGATATAAGCGTTTGAAAGAGCTCATTTTTTAGGATTCCCTGAGATCCGAGCTGGTGCTTTAATCGTGACAGGATGAATTTATTCGCGGAGTTATAATTCGCGAAAATTGCCATTTCATGCATATTCGCAGATTAATTTATTCACGGCTGAAAACTGTCACTCTCTATGAAGAGTTAACTCTATTACGTCTACCAATAGAGTTAACCCTACGCATGCGCGCATTGCTTGTTTCGTTTTCTATTTAGCTTACAACTACGGGTGGATTGTGCTAAACAATAAATTTTTGCTGCGTTCAGAGGTTTTTACGAATATTCATAGATTTGCAGGCCTTTGATAAACCAACAATTTGTGGTAATGAGTTTTTTCAAAACCATTTACCAAATTAGTTGAATTTTACTTTGGTTCTTCGGTAAAACGCAATATTTATTTTTTCCATCCCTACTTTTTCATTATTTGTTTTAGTGTGAGAGAGACATTTTTCATCATACACGCAAGCACATTGACTGCAAGGGTGATATATGTCATTATTAGAAGATCACCAATCATTTAGGGAGGTCTGGAAATTGAGGTAGAAGTGACCGCAGCTGCTAACGAGGAGAATATATCTGTTTTAAAAAGCGGACAAAAACGCATTTACGAGCACAAATCTTTGGCCAACCGGCAGAACATTGAAATAGTAAGCCACAAGGATAGTTCTGATGATAACTTCTTTACCAGCCATGTACTAGCAAGATAATTGCCTTCAACATCTACCCAAGACAGTGACAGCGATATAGAGCTGCTATTACCAAAATAACTAGTCAGAGAGCACCATTACACGCTAGTATTCACTTATCAAGAGTATCAGTTTAATTTTATTGCTTTAGACAACCGCCATATAGACTAAACTGTTTATATTTACTCCATTCATTGTTTGTAAAATTTTATTTGTATTTGAAATATTTTATTTGTGCACTCAAGTTTGTAATAAATTGTAATATATCTATACATGAAATAAAATATATAATTTAGTCATGTTTGCTGCAGCGATATCAAGGAGTTGTTGTTGATGAAGGGGTCTAGGTTGACCGGTTGCTTCTCTGCCAGTATTCCTGCCTTGATGAATATTACTACTTTTCTCTAGTTTTCGTAATCGGAGTACGTGGTTTCATTCTCAATCTGCAGTAAACACAAAAAAGAAAAATATTAACGAGTGTTTTGAGGAAGTACAAAAACAATAGCTAAAGTATTTAATGAAAGCGATCAGTTTTTAAACAAAAGAATTAACTAATGCATTTAATTATGGAAAAACGTATCTGCACTGCAAATCAAATACATACCATAATGTCCATATCAGAGTCATGATCGTCCTCGACTTCGGTGTTAGAGATTGATGGAGTTGATTTCAATTTAAAAAGACCAGGAGAGACTTTTTGCAATGCTGAAGCCATGCCGGGTAACTTGTGAAAACCTTGTATAATTTTGTTAAGTTTGATGTGATGGCAATAAAACTCGAAGCCCGGTGATGATTTTAAAGAAGTTTTAGAACTTGGCTACGTTTAGTACTTTTGCCTAGTGGCTATTTTTGCGATGACACCATTCTGCATATCTCGTGACAACCATGGAGAATTTTGTAAAGAAATGTGATGCATTGGCAATGGTGTTAGCTCAAAGCCCAGGAAATGATTTCAAAAATGTTTTGGAACTCAACTACATTTAGTATTTATATTAAAAACTAGCCTAGCAGCTAGTTTTTAATTTGATGCAGTAGTTATTCTCCCTTGTGATTAAAAATAGAACTAATTATTCACGGAATTTAATAATTCGCAGAATTGACTGTTCGCGAAATCACGAATTTTTATAACCAACGAATATTTTCGTACTGTAGGGTAATAGCATCTAGCAATATAATGACTTGAATTGATGAACAAGTGTTAAATATACTAAATGTAGTGATTTTAGTACTTATGAATAAATTAAACTAATTTATTAAATTATAAATTTTTGCTGTCTCCAATCATTGTTTCATAACTTTTTTATTGTTTCTCTTAGCCATTTATTTGCTTCAAATTTTCTTTGGCTTTTTTAGCTAGTAAATTATATTCATGATTATAATTTATGTTCACTTTTCACTTGCAACATAAGAGGAAACTTGATTGATCAGTGCTCATCTTTAACTCGCAGAAACAAAGCTTCATATATTAAGGCATGCTCTACTCGTACATTTGTTAAACATTTATTCATTTTTAAAATTACTCTCACAGTCTAACTGTGAGAGTAAGCTTCATTCTGAGATGAACATTTTTGGTTTGTAAACATTATATCATAAAATAATATTGTGGCAGATTATGCAAAACATGTTTTGCCCGTTGTCACCTGTGCTGAAATCTTGTCCTATGGATGGATTTATGAAGTGTGTGCAAAGCTGTTTTGACAGACACTTTTGCATAGCTCCTCTCAATTCAAGCAAACCAAATAATCAGAGCTCAAAAAATTTTATTGTTCTCTCTACTAAGTGAAAACAGGTGAGTCCACAAATTTCTAACGAGGGCCAAAGGTGGCTTTATTAACCTTTTGCCAGAATCGGTAAGTTGATTGATTAAAAAAATTGAAGTTTTATGTTCACTATTTTGGTCACCTCGTAAAACCACTGGTCTAGTATTTTAAACAACTAATCAAATGTGACCAGTATTTTTTTTCTACAAATTGGTACTAATTAGGTATAGATAAAATTTACTATACAATAATTTGTAGAGATGCAATTGGTGTCACCATATATTTGAACATATTCTTTTAAAAGGTGAGGCCTGGTTATTTTATTTAAAAACTAGTTTCCGGTGTGGATAGCGACAGATAACTTCACTGACACAAATGCCGCGATGAACTAAGTTAACTCGACAACCTAATTACTGTAGACTGACAAGATCTTAGTTGGTACTCAAATGTTTACATAGTATTCAAAGGAGACTAATATAACAAGTTTTTAATTTCCTTTGTTTGAGGCTTTTGAGTCATTTATAATGATGTATTTGTAGCTAGATTCAAATTTTTCTCACACCAAACGTAAGCAAATACAAAAAAATATACGGAAATAGAGCCACGTAAGAATGTAATTTCATCGCAACAGCCGATATGAATACAAGAGATAAAGACAGGCCGTTTCACTTCATACATCGTTTAGGGCAAGTCTGGGTGCGTCTTTTTTTCTTGAGCGTTTTTTACCACGATCATTGCTTGTCAATTTTGGATCTTCAAATACCTTGACGATGAGATTGCCCAACATAACAAACAACATCTCAACTAATAGACTAAATCAATACTTTCTGTTAAAGTCAACTAAAACTGGATGCAAATACATTGTTATGTCACGTATTTCTTTTTAGCATGGTCAAAGAGGTGAGCTTGGAAATATCTTGGATGGTTTAGGCAGTACAAATGTTTTGTAGTTTTGCTTCATTGTAGACGTAGAAATCTTTCTATTAGCTTTCCTTTGCATAATTGACTTTGTTGTTTAGAAGAAAATAATCAAATCGTTGTAAATGAACGTTGAAGCTGTGCAGTCCTCATCAGCTTGTTATAAAATTACTACAATCACAGTCTATAAAACCAGTGGGATCGATCATAAAAAGCAAAAAAGTGGTCAATGCAAACAGATAATACTGCAGTTACGGTACAGCCTACAAATTATTAGAGTCAAGTTTGTTTTTTGTGCATAGCCAGAGGGGTTAGTTTGAAAGGACCTTAGATAGATTAGGCAGTTTACATGTATTTTACTGTTCATATAATGTAAATTCCCTATAACGTAAATGTTCCTGGAACGAATTATATATGTTGTGGAAGTATCTACCAAACTGGTGTGTGCGTGCGTGCGTGCGTGCCTGCGTGCGTATGTGTGTGTGTGTGTGTGTGTGTGACCGTCAGTGGGTTTTTCAAACCAATTTTTACTGAAGATAACTTTTTACTAGAGCGAACAAGTTGAAGCTTCAATTTCAAACTGACAGGTGGATAACATGAGGTGGTGTAAAGAACTTATGAAGGATATCATGAATGATGTCTTTGAGGGATATCAAATTAAAAGAACAATGATAATCCCTATAAGAACAGGCTCAGTAATGAATGTAACTTCTTTGAGGGACATTGGCATACTGCCAAGCTCGAGGCCGCATTGTCACGAGCTTATAATCTAGAAGGAAAAGTTTTATTGCTGGACCCTTTCAAGTCAATGGCTTCAGTATCAGGTTTTTCCAGATCTGACTTGTTGAGAGAGCACAAATATATATAATTACTAGCTCTTGCCAACAATAACTTTTCTAGAAATACTAGGAATATGTTTTAATCTTATAATTAATTTGAGTACGCCGGGAAAAACAGAAATGGATTTAAGTCGCACTTCATTCACTTTTTTCAAGAAAACTTGGCACGCAGCCAGAAGCAAAGCTTCCTCTGAAATGCTGAGAGCTACAGTCCATAAACTATCATTTGATATTAATCCTATCGGTGCAGCTGCAGACAATGCAAACATATTTCAAGGATGTAAAACTTTTGATGAAAACCAACAGTACATGTAAGTCAAGATAATGTACACAGGCGAGTAGCTACTGACTGCTGTGTTACGCATGTATAAATGGAAAGTTAAGAGCTTTTCTTATTTGCCTATCTATGTAATTTAATACAATGGAACCTCTCTATATGATTTTAATTTGTTCTGGTGTTATCATGCTGAGGCAAAAATGTTGGATAGACGGGTATAAAAACTCATAGTAAATATCTAATGCAACCTTCTCCTGGTATAAAATATCAAAATTTTCATAAATGGTTTTACTTAAAAGAACTTTGTCTTCCACATTGTAAGACAAAAAAATTGTAGAAAAAGGGCATCTTAGCCCAAGTTTGCCTTGTATTAAGTTCAATATTTGAACTAACAATAATTAGTAATAATGGTAATAACAAACTGAATTTATTATATATAGCAATAGGATAATTACAGCTTCAATTTTTAAAGTATAACAAATGGCAAGCTTGGAAGAAGCGACAAATATGAACAAAGAATGAAAACTGCTACTGATGAAAAAGGTACAAAAAAGGCCAATTGAAATACAACATGTTGTATAACAATGTGTACTAATATCAATAGTATATCAGCTTATATCAAAGCAGCCAAATTTTATTAATTTTTAGTTCTTTAATGGGAAGCATTATCCTCTAAGGTCTCTACTGTTAGTAATATTTTATCATTGTTCATATAACAAAAAAAATACAGAAGGATTGATAATAATGTCAAAACTATTTATCTTATCAACTCGTAAAAGCGGAAAACTTAAAAACTGAAAATTTTCTTCATTAATCAACCAATCAGAATCACAAGCACCCAAGTTCAGGGGTGAGGGACAGCTATTCATTTCAAGCTCATTAAATTTGTTGTATAACAGGTTACAGTCTTTATATCAAAGAGTTGCCAACTATATGTAGGCTACATTGAAACCATCCTTCTAACAATGATTCATCTCTCCTATTTTTTATAGAAAAATTTATAGTTTATATTAAAAAGAGAAGGCAGCAATTCAGACTGATAAAGCAGCAGCTATGGTTGTAGCTGCAAGACTGCTATGTTCTCATTCAAATAGTTAGCTACAATTAGTCTGTCTCCAGAGATGACCACGTTAAACACAGCACCACTCTCAATAGCGCTGTCTGTCAGTTCTGCAACTACCTCACCTACAATATAATAAGTATTTTCAACAGTTACAGCATATTCATGATTTCAACCCACTTTAACATAATTTAATTCAATTTGGCTAAAGGTTTGCACTGTATTCTTCAGTCACTCAGAAAAACAGGTAATGTTAGATTTAACCTTTCCTCACATAGATTTATCCATCACTGAACTAGCATAGAACTACACTACAGCCAATTAGTTGAACGTGTTTTGGAAGGCTGTGTGAAACGTTTGTCGTGAAAAAAACAATATAGTTCTAAGGCTAAAACTTCATTCTATTCAGCAGCAAAAGTTTGACAAGTTTTTGTTCATTATTTTATAGCATATTGTGAAAAAAAAATTAATTTTCTTTATTCATGGCCAGCTGCATACTTCAACTTTGTCTCTTCTCCAGTTATGCTCCATCTTATTGAATTATGTTTACACTAAGCCGAGAGTGCAGCACTAGCCTACCTACTACTAGGACAAGCTTTTCCTTGCTTGAAAGGCTGCCCTTGAAAAGGCCGGTCAGGCATAACAAAAATTGAGTAAATACCAGCTGACTGGGTTTTTAATATGATACAAACAATTAATACCTAATATGATGTTATCTCTTACAGTCATAGGAATGTTGGCATGATGCCAAATGTCTGCTATAAAAACAGTCAAGAGCAAAGTGAAGATCACTTCCAGATAAATGTTATATGTGTGGCCTGCAGTTCAAGGCTTACCACTCAAGGCTAAAAAGCATGTATATGGGTTCCATTCAATAAGTAATGTAAACCAGTTTATAAAATAGTTTATATTGTAATTAGAAGCCTATGCCAATTTTATTTTTACTTCAAAAACTGACAGACCAAATCTGTCTCTAAATATAACTTTAAATTTTACTACTGCTAAACAGAGCAAATAAATATGAATCTTTCAAATTCTAGTATAATTATTTATCGAAACATTTGATGACCATCGCCTTCTTTTCTGCCATAACATAAATAGTAGCAAAGTGAGCAGAGATTATTTTACTTTTTTTCAAATCTTTATACTTTTTCTTTTCGCCTCCTTTTTAGGTACTTTTCATTGTTAAATATAATTTACAGTTTCACTGCCATCCATGTACAAATTTAGGTATCAGTCTACTGCCAGCCAGTTTCACCAAAAATGCTGACTACTTTTCTTGATGTATAAATTGTTTTTTTAATATCAAACACAATCTAGAAAAATTGTGCTATCAATTTTATTTTATTTTGCTAACAAGTTAACAAACACTGTTATGCAAAAAAGTCGATTTTTCTATACTTTGTGCATTTTTAAATCCACCTGAAGCAATGATCACTACAAAGCTAAAAAAAGTCCTTTTCACTGTTCCTTACTCTAACAAAACTATTAGTTTCACCTCCATCAGAGTGGGTGCTGCTACTTTAATTATCTGTGCAATCACTAATATCTGAATATAAATAAGCTATAATGCTATCAACCTAAGTAACTTTCTATTTTCCAACTCAGGAGGTACTTACGAAAGACATAATAACCCTCATTTGTTTAAACGTCAGAAAGAAAAATCTTTGATTTTAAGTTCGAAATTCCCAAACAAAGAATTAAAACTGCTTCGTGATTTTAGGCTAATTTTTTAGAGAATATTTTGGACAACACTGTCATTACCGTAAAAGTACATTAGCTTGTTGATTATGTTTTCAACAAATAATAAAATTGAGTTGCTGGGAAATTTGCAAAAACTCGCATATGGCAGTCGACAAAAGATTTTGTTCAAATGTGCATTTGGCAGAGAACGGGTTAAAGTAATGTCACCTAATACACTTAGACTACAATGATTGTGCTTCTAATTTTTTTTCCAAAAGCCTCAGTGTCTTTGGTTGTGTGTAAAACTTTAAGATTTGGTGCAAACACAGGGTATCATGGTAATAAAATATAGGATTTTTGGTTAATCAGGGATAGTCCATTGAGTGTGCAGAAATATCAAAAACAACTAGCTAATAAATGAAAAATGTTAAAAGTTATACAGCTATTCTGAATCATAAGCTAATGCTAGATCTATAGCGAGTGGACAATTAGACTTCTTTAATAATACATGTATGTATATTGTTTAATTTCAGTATGATAATTAGTCCGGGTAGCATTACATGGATTTACATCATCACTATGTATCTATTATTATATCTTCCAGTTACTAGTTTTTACAGCACATTTCTCAGCACAAATGCGCACACATTTTATGTACATCATTTATAAGTAAACTAACCAGTTGAGCTATCTAGGATTCTCACAGTGCGGCTCTCACATGCTGCAACCATGATATATCTTTCTCCATAGCAAGCTAATCCTAGTGGATCAGACACATCTTTACAAGTCCAAAGCAGCTGACCTTGAGAGATGTCTATCAAGCAGATTTGAGATGAGCCATAGTCAGACACAACTACCTTGTCTGATCCTGAAACACAGAGTGAGACCCAATTTTCGCTAAGCTGAGGACAAGAAATGTCTTTGAGTTTTTTTCCCGTGAGCGAATAAATGATGAGAAACTTTTTCATTCTGTCTGGAGCAACTACTTTATCACAAGTGACGGCTAGTCCTGTGCATAAGTCAGAAATATCACAGTGATTCCAGGAAGTGACTTGTTTTCCCTGCTGGTCATGTACGTAGATGGTCCAAGGATTGCCAGACACCGCTGTATATAGTCTGTTCTGGTAGACCTCTATTGCTTTAGGGTCATTGTTGAATATGATGAATGATCCTTTCACTTGGTAGTTGTTGTCAACAGTAGCTACTGCTTTACACTCCATCCCAGTTATTATTTGAGAGTTCCAGACTCTTGTTGAAAAAGGACCTGATGGTAAAGAGACTGTGTGAAGTAGTTTGAGGGATTTTGGAAGAGGTTTGGAAGGTTGAAGATTCAGATGCTCATCAATTAGAAATCCGTCAGTGAAGAAAACCTCTAGCATTATATCACTACTTCCACCTATAAATTTGTAGAAATATATGCACATATAACTTATTTCATTATTTTGTTGTACATTGGATAAAAGACATTAAGGCTCCGGTAACATTCTGACATTTTATGTGAAGTTGTGAGCAAAACAAAAACTTTCATAGCACATTCATGAAAGTTTTTTATAAAAAAGTTTCCATAAGACTGTTGAAAAAGCGATTTATAATATTTATAAGCAAACAGCAATCAGTGATAAGCACAGAAATGCACCAAAATGCAATTGAAAAGTTATCTTTTAAATAGGGTTAAAAACAATGAACTCGTAAAAAATCTATAAAATTTTTCATCCAAATAAATAAATCTTGATTTCCGCTGTTTTTTATGTACAGTTTACAGCAAATAGAAGTTCATTGAGAATGTCCGGTGCTTCAGACTTTTTAAATAACCCTTTCACTGCCATAGAAGCATTCATGCGTTTTTCATAATCGACTGCCGTAGACACATTTTAGCCACTTTCCCAGCAAGTGCCTAGTAACTTCATGTATTATTTGATGACAACATAACCAGCGATCTTTAGGTTTTTCATGGTATTGACAGTGTTGTCCAAAGATTTCTCTATAAAATTAGCTTAGAATAACAAAGCAATTTATAATTTTTGTTAGGGTATTTCCAATTTAAAAACAAACATTTTTTTGTGTAAGCATTGTATATACCTCTTGAGTTAGAAAACAAATGATTACATTACATGTATGCTGATGAAATTATAGCCAACCAAAATTGAGAATTGGTGATTATACAGATAATTAAAGTAGCAGCGCTGACTTTCATGGTGATGAATGTAATAATGCTGTAAGAGTAAGGAACATTGTAGAGCACCGCTTTAGCTTTGTAGCAATGGTAGCTTCACATAGCTTTATCAATGCACAAAGTATAAATACATTGAATTTTTTTCCTGGGAGTATTTTTATTTATATGTTAACAAAGGTGAAAATATATAACAAAAGTGTTTTAGATAGTGTTTGAAGTTGAAAAAATTGTATATATGCCACGAAGCAAAATCGGCAATTTTTGGTAACATGACTGGCAATAGGTCGATAGCTAAATTTGTATATAGACAGCAGTGAAAGCCTCAAAACCTCTACTTTTGATTTTTTGCTTAGTTGGTTTCTCAAAGTTTTCCGCATATTCATTAACAGAGTCATGCATATGAGTCTGTTACTACACAATTTACAAGTATTTTCATAGTAATGCTACAGTTGTTGAAACCAATATCTATGTTGAATAATTTTTAAAGTGGCACCAATGATTTTATGTATTATTATATTTTGTATTAGGGTTACTATACTACATGTAAAGATGAAGAAACATTTGCCTTACTTGGTCAGCTGTAGGTTTTACTTGAAAGACTGTGCTCTATTTATGCTTGATAATAATACTCTATATAAAAATTGTTAGTAGTGATAACCCTCATGTGACCTAATTATATAAACCTGATACTTATTCTTGGTTAAACAGGTTGAACCTGAGTCATCTCTGTGGTGAACTCACAGTTTTATACAAATAAGCGTATAATGATAGTTTGTAATATCGAAATAGTCATCCCAAGCAAATAATTTGACTATTTTTTATAATATCAAAAATGCAAATGTTCCTCAGGTCTATCATTCGTAAATATAGGGTTACTATCACAACAGTAGAGCATATTTGCCAGTAATTTTAAATCATTAGTTGTCACTGCATAAAAATATGTTTAAAAACTTGTTGTCAGCTTATCTGGAACTGTATTTCTCTAATTATTTAGGTATTCAATTATCCGCGTAATCATATCAATGCTTACATTTTGTTTTACTGGTTCATGGACTCATATATGTGGTTACAGTGTTCGATATGGGTGATCAGGTTAAGAGCAAGGTTGATCAGGATCGTCAGCTAGCAAAGCAAATAAACAGTATGAGCCAGCTCAGCCTAGACCAAGGCAAAAAGAAACCGTGCCGGGCTTTGACTAAACCTAGTCAGTTGATAGTATGACCAACTGGCATAAGACAAACAAGCCAGCCATCGACTTGGCACCACACAGACTGGCTTGCTGCGATGCTGGCGCAAGTCGGCCTTTTGGCAACTAAATATGAAAGGTGGAGCTTAGGATGAAGTTTCGAGGAGATATGAAAGGAGGCAGACAATCTAAAGGAGGCGGAGGACAAGAAAGCCCCCTTGCAGTATTCATAAAAATAATGTATATAAATCCTTTCTGCTCATGATAGTGGCCTGGTTCATTGTGAAGCATTAGAGGGTTTATATCAATTCCTTAACATTACTGCATATTTTACTTGTTTGTGTAATCATATCAGTATTTGCGGTGTATTTTACAGACTTATGTAATCTTGCCCGACATTATTACTTATTGTTCAAGTTCATGGAATCATGTTATTGTTTAATGTTTACTAAATATTTTACAAGTCTGTTTAATCATGTCAGTATTTGCTGGTATTTCACATGTCCATGCGTTATTGTTAAATATTACTAATGTTTAACAAGTTGTAGTTATCCTACATGTTTTACTCATTGTCATACATTTTCAAGTGATTAAGCAAGAATTGATTGGTTTGTATAATCACATCGGTGCCTACTGCTTATTTTACAGAATAATATCATCATATCAGTACTTTCTGTTTAGTTTATACTTTCATGTAATGGTGTCAATTATTACTTGTTATTTTAAAGGTTAATGTGATCATATCAGCCAGTACTTGTTACTTTACTGTTTCATGTAATTATATCAAGCTAATCACATATTTTACACGCTTATGTTTTCATGCTGAAGATTACTGCTTACATTACAGGTGCATGAAATTGAAATTTATCTAAAGTACACGATTGGCCTTTAAAAATACGTGATAAATCTGGTACTCTAAGAACTGAATAAACAAAACTTATAGTAGGTTCAAGAATATCCCCTCTGTATTTATCTTGACAGAAATATTTTTATGCAATATTATGAGAGGTTATTAAACAATATCCTCAAAAGTTTACAAAGGTCATGCTAGATTGCCATCATAAAGCTTAAATCAAGCTAACTTTGCGCTATCTATTCTAATATAGCTAAATATTCTAATACAAGTAATGCTTTTGTTTAGCTATTTATTAAATAGCTATAGCTCAGGCTTATATAAACTAGGTCTGAAAGGCAACAGTGCAATACATACTATGAGAGTGAATAAACCACATATTGTGTTATTATTCATACAGGAACATAACAGGTCAAAAAAGCTCATTTAAATTTAAACCATTGGTAACAGATTTTTACTCAAAATAAAAAATATTATTTGACTTAGTTGACAGAATCACTGTAGATAGAGCAATAATTATTTATATTTCCATGTTCCTGTACTCTGACTCATGATAAGGTTTAACCCTTTCACTGCCGTATGCACATTTCTGTGAAATCTATGGTCAACTGCTGAATGTGCATTTTTGCGAATTTCCCAGCAAATGTGTCGTAGCAAAAATTGATTATTCATTGACAACAAAACAAATGATCTTCAGTACTTTTATGATAATGAAAGTGTTGTCTGAAGATAATTTCTTTAAAGTTAGTTTAAATTGACAAATCAATTTAATTTTTTGTTTATGATTTTCCAACTTGGAAAAAACTATTTTTCTTTCTGCTGTTTGAACTATTTGGTGTTTTCATGGTTTTCGTAAGTACCTCTTGAGTTATAAAAAGATAATTACTTAAGTTGATGGCTTTATAGCCCGTTTATATTCAGATTTTAGTGATTACACGGATAATTAAAGTAGCAGCACTGACTATGATGGTGATGAAATTATTAGTTTTGTGAGTATAGGGAACATTGTATAGGATCGTTTGAGCTTGGTAGCAATCATAGCTTCACATTGCTTTATCAATGTTTGAAATAAAAATACATTGAATTTTAGCATAGCAGCGCTTGTTTACATTTTGGCAAAATAAAATATATAACAAAAATCTTCTAGATTGAGTTGGAATTTCAAAAATATTGTATACATATCATGGAGGAGAATGGGCAATTTTTGGCATAGCCTACTGGCTAGCAGTAGGACGATAGCTAAATCTGTACATGGATTGTAGTGAAAGGGTTAAAACAATACTAAAATTATCATAATGAAACTTATTTATTCGTCTTTTGGTAAATATGCGGTAAGCTCTGTAGCTAGTTTTATATGTTTTCTGGTTGATGAATATGGTTTCTAATATCAAAGGCTGGTATAATACTTTTTGACCCACAACTAGCTGTTAAATATCAGCGAATAACCTATCACTATTTAGACAAATTGTTTTAAAGAAATAATTATCATTTTACAGAAAGCTTGCTAATAATGGCATTCATCTCGTATGTTCAGCAACCGAACTTATAAATACCATATAATCGACATCCTCAGAGCTCTCCCCAGATAGTCATTTTTTGCACATTTGTTATAGTCACGTAAAACAATTAAAATATAAGGCATGAAATACATATAAATCTATTACATTACGGTATTAAAATAACACAGTGACAAACCTGCTTTGTAGTCCTTAACTTTTTTGCTGTTAAAATCAAATTCTACAGCAGGACATAGTTACAACGTTGGTGAAACTTAAACTTGGCAATTACTTGTATAGATTATCATTGGTCATTGCCATGATCCCAAAAAAATTAGAACCAAATTTTGGTAATAAATTTTACACCGGCTGCATCAGCTCGTGCTTTAGAAAATACTCAGTAATTCAGATTGAACTCAGACACCTTTTTGGCCATTTTTGAAAAGAAGGTTAGAATGTTTGAGTCAAAAGAATTTATCAATAATATTACCAGTCATGACATTATTATTACCATTAGAAATCAAATATCACTGTCAGCAGTACCATTGTTCAACAAAAATCATCAAAGGTCTGTAGATCTAAGGTTAGTAAAACTTTGTCGGCGTAATGCTTCTGACATAAATGTTCAGAGCTAAGAAACAAAGTTGATAAAAAATGAAGTTAAGATGAATCGAAACTACGCTCATGATCAGCTGTGAACTTATTTTATTGGCTCAAAGTATGCGGATAATTGTTTGCTTTTGTTACAGTACAATTATGATAGGATGATACATTGACTAATCACTATTTAGCACAGTTTCATACAAAGCTTTTATCCGCTGCATCATGTGCCGCTTAGCTACACGCAAAAGCTTTGCCGAGCCGTACTACGTGGCTTCTTATTACCCGACACATATTAATAAAAGAGTTAGGATATTGCTGACCTCTCCAAATTTTAATAGCAAATGCAGGTTTCCACCTTTTTGTGTCAAAGTCTTACAGTCTAGTTCTGCTGCTAATTATGAAGAATCAAAGAATCAAGTGCCGGAGAGCACTACAGTTTGCAGAAAACCTATAAATGCTTGATACTATGCAAAACATCCACTGACAAGCTCACGCGTGACCTATTGAGTGCTAACAAATTATGGCGTAATCATTTCTACTCACAAACTAATTATTGATGAAAAATTACAAAGGATTAGTATGGGCTGCCAAGTGTATGTATTCCTAAACCCAACTTAATTTTTGGAGGTGGATTAGAAAAAGTTAGTCAAGATGTGATTGTGGAAAATTACAAAGAAATAAATCTTTAACAATCAAGATGTCATTTAAAAACATGCAATACCCTTAACCAGAACTCATAAAAAGCAAATATGCAGTCTAGTAAAATGACCAAAAAGGTGTACTTTAAAAACTGGTGTCACATATCTGTTGTGTGTTGACAAAGCATTCACCAACACTGTAAACATTATATAGAAAAATCTTAAATGCATTTTAAAAGTATTTATGTAATTTCGGAAGTGAATGTATATCAGTTTGAAACGCAAATTTGTCTGGTGCTTCAAAGCAGCAGCATACTTTCGATAAATTTTATTTTACTAAAGATATAAGTCAGCATCTTGCATAGAGTTTACTTAAAATGGCGAATATAAATCATTTTAGAGTGTGCCAATTATTTTGATTGTAAAGCTATAGAATAGTTATTGTGCCATTGTTATAAGACTCTAATGTAGAAGATTAGCTACTGGTACATGATAATTGGATCAGGGGAATGTAAACCTATTCTATCTATTCTAACCTATGCTAAATTTTAAAAAAATCATTGTAATTCTACATTTGATCAAAGTTGCTATGGAACAGCCAGTCAATTAGGATGTTTCTCAGTGGACTTACTTTTCTCTCTCACTTTGCTGACTGAAAGTACTTGAACAGATGGTACGATTTCATCAATCAACCTTTGCATTTCATTCTTTGTGTCACTGTAGCTAGAGATTATATCACACTACAATAAAAGTTTAAAACAGCAATAGTCTTCAAGGAAAAAATACTGTGAGGCAAAAAAATCATGACAATTACCTATTAGCTATTTTTTAAGTTATTTGCAGAACTTCTATACATTTAATATGCTGAATTGAAATTACACACTTAATCGATTAGGTTGATTTGCACAAGATTTGGGTAAGTCTAATAATAATCAACCTCAAAATATCTAAAGGACGCTCAAATTTTGTGTGTGTTACTAAAACTAACAGTGTACTGACAACTGTCAATCCATAAACATGGTCTTTATTTTTGTCTGTTCATATGGTAATAAAGCAATGTGAACCTATTTGGGTAACGCATTGACTAACTTTCATTATATTTTCATGGCTTTTGAATGGCACTATTTATAATTATTAAGGTTTTGTATCAATGTTGTCAAGGTTTTGTTTGTAAAGATTACTAAGTTAACCAAAAATTAGTGTTTGACAGTCTATCAAAGTTGAAATGGTGTGAGGGTGATTCAACGAGTCGGGCAAAGAAAATCTTCGTTAAATGGTATCTCTGGACTAGAAAATTGTGCTTTGAGCACCATCAAATACAGGACTATGATATCACTGCAAGTAAACACAACTGGTAACAACCACTCTGCTTTTTATAGTAATGTGACTAAGTTTATCGCCATCTGTACAGTTGCATATTGGAAGGGCAGAGAGCTGTGATAATATTATAAATGCTGAAGGAGGAAGCAGAGCTGAAATACTTTGAAGACCGTCCAAAATGGTACTAAGTGTGTAAACAGAACAGATGTCTAGAAAGAAGTAGAATGCTTTGTCGCCATTTTGAAACTCGGCTAAAAGGTTTGTAACGCTTTGGAGAAAAATATCGACTTATTGTAACCTAAAGATTTCGAAGCTAGCAGACCTAGCAAAAAATCAAGTTAAAAATGTTTAGATACATTACGGGTCCCAATTTTGCTTATCTCCAATCTAACTCAGTTAACAGCAGAACCAATTGTGATGTGCTACACCAACTTCATTACAATCAGGTTTACAAAGAAAATGATTGTCAAATATTCCCGTTCTCCAACATGACAATTCAAACCACACGCAGTCAAAATCACTCAAAAAAGTTCACTTTTAAGCTTGAAAAGCACTTTTTTACTATCGAAGCCGGAAAGGAGAGCGTATATCAAACTCGCTGCTCATTGCATAAAACAACTTATATTCTAGTCGTATCAGAAAACTAGTCAAACATTGAATCAAGTGCATTGAGATGCAGGATGGCTATGTAAATAATTCAGATACTGTACAATGTTAAATGAGTAAAAAAACTCTAGATTGCAAAGTCTATTTGCTTATCGATTTACCCTTTTACCTGATGAGCATGTTTGACTCGAGACTCTGTCTTGCGCATGATATTTCTTATCTGGCTCCATTTCTTGAGAACCTCATCCTCAAGGAAGTCTGTGATGAGAGTTTTGGTTCTTAGTCTACCTTCTGTATATTCATCCTCAAGCTGTTTGTACTTAGACTCCAAAGCTTCGATCTTCAACCAGTGAAACAATAAAAGTACTTAAGAACACAAATAATGCTTTATGCAAGAAAATTTTACCGACTTTGAAAAAGTATATTGTAGTTCACAATAGCTGGTTATCACTAACTAAAATGGTCCACAAAGGAATTCACTGTCCGATACATTGTATTATACGCATAACTCCACAATTGATAGCTCTATCTAATATGCCATCATCTAACATACAGCTAGAAAAATTATCTATTATTACGCATTACCTAATAGGATTGATCTATCCCGCAGCATAGATTTATGTTGCAAAATATTACGAAAACCTTTTGAAAGTTTTCATTACAGAAAGACTACTTGCTAAAAGGTAGCATACATTGTAGATATAAACATTTGTATGGTAAAACAGCTATAATCAAATATATATTACGCTGATGCAAAAATCCTTTCTGTCTTGTGGTTTCTGAAACATATTTCACTAAAAAAAAATCCAGTAAAACTTTCTTCTTTGCGCAAAAGTTGAGTCATGACCCCCCTGACCTTCAATCCAGTCATTCGAAAAGAGTTTTTAAAAAACTTGTGTTTTTGCAAGTAGTACAGAGAAACAAGTTTGATTAACTAAGTAGAATTACAACAAAATTCTATTTTTTAATATTATATTGGTAGGTACCTCGGTGAATAATCAACCGTATCTATCTCTGTATAATATTAATTTGTAATGTTGTAGTGATAATTATTACGTGGAACTTGTCCAAAGTTCTTGTAATTTGAAGTCAGCTTATCCTGTCAAAGTAATAGCAGCTGGAGTCAATAAATGTTTTGCTAAACACTTGTCAATGTCATTACAACCTGTGCATCCCTTTTATGATGAATCTCTTGCAGCGTTTCAGTCGTTTCCTGGTCATACTCAGCAAGTGTTTGAGAGGTGAACTTGAAGATTTGTTCAAAGTCTTCTTCCTTCTCAATCATTCCTTTCTTTAGTTTGTTGATCTTATCATTAAGTTGCTCTACAAGCTGATTTAAAGTCATCATCTGATGAGTCTCTCCTAAAACATACAAAATGTACAAAATGTAAAATCAAAGTTATCATGTCGAGTCTAATTACCAACAAAAACTAGGTGACTCGTAATAGATTTTTTCTCATTTAAAATCACAAGCTTTAAAAAAGATACACTGTAGAGCATAGAGAGCATAAGTAGTTAGTTATACAGTTAGTAATGTTAAATCTATGTCAATATAATCTGCATCGGGCTGCTAACTTTATACATGCATGTTGCGCAATAGTTAAATAGCTGATGTTGTATTGCGCAATCCAAGGTTGAGTCATACTATTTCTTTATTAACACAGCTCACTTACTCAGTTATTACACAATATTCTATTTTAGCAACTGACTAATAAGGCTGTTCTTTTCAGGAAATTACTAGAATAATGCTTTAGTATATAAGGACTGACATGATGCTGGCTCGATTCATTCGTTATTCACTTGCAATAAAGAAAACATCAAATGAAAAGTTTGAATCTTCTCTTGATAGACCCGCACAATGGGTCCTATATAAGAACTCGGGGTGTCACCACATCTACTGTGTGACATTCTACATAATCAGTCTAATTTGTAAATAATTTTTTGGTGGGTGGGAGGCTAGAAATAAAATAACGGTTACAATTATTATGATATCTTCAAAATTTATGTAACAAAACTAATAAAATATGCATGTGACTTTAAAACTATAAGTAAAATTCTAACACAATTATTATATCTGCTTCACCAGAATTTCAAAAAGTGTAAACAATTTCATCAATGATCAGTCACTAACTTAAAGATGAAATTAGTATAACAACAGTTAAAAGTCCATTTGTCTTAATAAAACTATTTATATATGGAAAAACTCTACATTGTAGTTAACTTTAAGTTTAAATGTTTTCACTAATACAGTTTGGTCAGTTAGTTCAGGAAATAAACTATTTAAGTTTAACCAATGATAATTATCAAGATTTATAGATGAATTTTGTCTGTTTACTTTGTCCACAATTTGGCAAGTCTTTATTATAGTCTATGAAAAATGGTTGTATTACTATTACCAATTACCGTCATCACAAAACTTGGCTTTGCAAACGCATTCATTGCAGATCATCTTCAGACATCTATCACACCCCAAACTAATTGGCTTGTCGGTATGATCAGTACAGACTCTGCTTTGCTGACTCTTCAGTAGTTCATACTGCTCCATGTTTATGGTTGGATGAACTTTTCCAATCTCCTCATGATACTCCTGATGAAACTAAAATGTAAAATAGGTCAAAACAACTACAAAAAGTGGTTCAAATCCAGAGTAATTGAATTTTCCAAAGTTATTTCTAGGTACAATGAGAAAGATGGTTAACAAATTTTACAATTATTTCAGGCAACAAACAAAACTAGCCACACAAAAAGTTTGTCTGCAAGCGACCAAATTCTAGAGTTAGTAGACTACATTTCACTAGGTCTTTTAATGTGGTTGCATTGTTGCAAGTTCCATTACAAAACAATGAAAATAGATTTATTTAACTTCTTTCTTTTTAATGTCAAATTGATATATTATATATTCGACTAACTAAGCTCATTCAATAAATTATCCTAACCCCTTCTTATTTAATGACACTTATTTAGGTAAAAAACAAAGGATTAACAAAACAGTTTATCAACAGATAATTGATATGGTCTAATTACAATGTTCACAGTTGTTAGCAAGGTTGGTTCTTAATAAGTACAAAAAGGTCTTTAGCTTTTAAACAACAATGATTCATCTACCAAACTCTTAACTTGGCGGTAAACATATAACTCTGAAACTAGATTTTAAAAGCATATCAGAGCTGAAGTAAAACTGGTATCTAAAATTATTAAAGTTTTCATGAGGATTAAGTAAGTCATGGTCATCGGATCTAGCTATGATAGCAGCAGTATTAGCAGTATGAATGAGCGAAATTGGTACAAGCACTATTTTGCTCAGCCGTTGACCAAATTGAATGAGTTATAACTGTGACATGAATGATTTTTTTGTAATTCATCAGGTATGAGAATTAAAGCAAATCTGACTTGAACTTCAGGAGAAAAATCCCAAGCATATTCCGTTTATTCCCAATATAAAACACGGCTTGATAAATACTTGATCAATACGATAACCGTGGCTTGATCATCTGAACAAATAAGATATAGCAGGCAATACTGGCGAAAGATTTATAAATTTTTTGTCATTCACTTTTTAAAAGTTATTCAATACTGATAACCATTATCAGCAAAAAATTGTGAATAACTAATGGAATTTCAATAGTTCATCTAACAAACTCAAATTTTGTGTGATTATCACAAACCCATAAATGTAGTTCCAAGTTTGTTGTAGTTGATCAAACCATCAATATGTTCAAAACCTAAAGTTTAAATACTTTAATAAACCAAAAACACATGTGACGGCAGAAATTTAAGTTCTTCTCAAAGCATTTACGCTTGAATGTCAAATAGTAAATAACTTATCAACTTATTTCATACCTCATGATGCCTTACACAGTAAATCGTATCACACAGTGGACAATAAGAAAATGCCCGCTCATTATTCTTTCCTTTCTTTGCACAGAGATCACATGACTTCGGCTTATCCTTGGCTATATCGTACGCTGGCAGCTGGTTGAGTGGTACCTCATATACTTGACTATAACATAATAAATATCAACTATTCATGTTCATGTAAAAAGCAGTTCCTTAAAAATAAGTTTACCCTGCATATTTTCATAATTTTAAAGTGATTGAGAAATCTATTGATAGAGGTACAATTTAGTTTAGAATCAAAAACCTATGTTGCTTAGTCTTACTGAATTTAATATCACAATATACTAAACCATTGTATAGGTGTATCCAATAACATAAATCCCCAAATTGGTGTTTTGTATGAACTTTGATTTAATTTTAGGTTTTATTGGAGTGCCATAATTGTTAGGTATACTGTACACCCTCAGAATACCGTTAACCTTTAATACGATTATTTTGCTTCAAGAAATGGAGCATAATAATTTTTCTACTCTGGCATACTGATATTATTTTACCCATTTTTACACATTCAACGAAATTTTTTACAAGTTTAAATTTGGCATTCAATGGGTTTATTACGTTAATGTAAATAGCTAGGTGATGACTTTCTGTTAATCCAAAAACTTTTTTAAATGCCTGAGATACGCTTTCTTTCAGATTGGCATTTGACAGGCAAAATCTGAAACATAACATTTCTCTCTTAAACTGGTTACAAAGGTGGAGTTGCAATTGTTTTGCACAAGGATCAGGGATCAATAAACTTCCTTTAATCTGCTAACAAAAAATCACTTCATTATGGAAACAACATCTCTAGAGCTTTCTAGCCAAACTATGTTGAAAAGGTTTTAATGGAGTTGGCAAAAGGTTATAGTGAAAAGGAGCTATTAACCAATGTTATAAAGCTATTGTCCTGTATAGCTTGTTATTATCCTGAATAGCTAGACTATTATTTTGGATAGCTATGGACTACTCATTAGCCTGCATAGCTGTTTAGATTTTGTGTTCAGCTGTGGTTAACTCAATCAAATAACCCCACATACACATCCTGAACTCTCTCTTGCTTTATATATAATACATACTACAAGCCACTTAACAACCAATAGCTGATAAAGTTTTAGCGATGAAAACATTGGAGTTTAGTAAAATAAGTAATTATATGTACATACATGTTCATAAAATGACTTAGTTTAAAAAGGGGGTGTAATAAGCTAAATTCACTTGAGATAAATTCAAAAATTATGAAAAGGTATTATTTCAAAAAGGTAAAAAGTCCCTACAGTACATACCGAACATAGTACATGGTAAGGTAGCTTTTTATTGCAAATCATAGCCAGTAAATGAACTAAAATAACTATAGGTAACTATAGTTAAGGATTACCATACTATTTTGTTACCAATTTTAATATCTACATTAGTTGTATAAAATTGTGATAGTTTTTGACGAGAGATGTTTGCACTGGATAATTACTGTGATGTCTAAAACACTCCATATAACATTTTCACTGTATCTTGAACACTGTATGTTTATTTTTTACTCATATACTTCCTGCAAATATCAAAGGACCAGCTCTGTTTGAGCCTGTAAACTTGCGCAAGGTCTGCTCCTCCAGCTTGGACCTGCCTAGTATTTTCTTAGGTGACTTGCCATTAGCCAGTCTAAAAAGGCAGGCCCGGGCCTACAGTGGAGCAAGTCAGCGGCAATTTGAGGCTGTTGGAGCTGCAATTTCTTCATTGGTATCAATATAATTTGTGCAAATAGATTATGTTTTGGCCGCATACTCCATGTGATTTATTATCTGGCATAGTAAATCTTCATTTGCTTGGCATAATTCTAAATTGATCTCTAGTTCGTTGATTGCCATAACACTATTGATTTAATTGTCTCTATCTCAATGTTGCGGGGTTTGCCAAGCTCTCCTTTATTAGCAGTTGTCCCACAGCTGGCAAGTGGCAGCAGGTCAATATATATTTAAGGTGGTAGGAATTTGGTGCAGACCCCATGGAGAAGGTTTCTTTCAATTTGAGCAATTTTGGCAGATGTGAGCTGTTCCTGTCCTCCTTGACTTGCTATTCTTGTTGGCTCTTGTATAAACATCGGCTGTGTTAAGTTAGAGGGTACACCGAGTAGTCTCTAGATCTGTGCATCTTCATCCATTGTGGAAAAAATTATTTTATTAGAGACAGTTGATGCAGAACATCATTTCATTGGATATGTTGTATTCAAAAAACCTGGTCATAAGACATGTGCTGCAGCTTGCACGGGTAACAAAAGTAGCCAAGTGTTCAAAGACATTGTGCCACCAATTCTCAATTTACAGAACCCACACTTATCTTCCCTTTTCTAAGACCATGCAATAACATGGTC
Organism: Watersipora subatra; assembly: GCF_963576615.1. Taxonomy (NCBI): domain Eukaryota; kingdom Metazoa; phylum Bryozoa; class Gymnolaemata; order Cheilostomatida; family Watersiporidae; genus Watersipora; species Watersipora subatra. Next base: position 8,997,090 of record NC_088712.1, read on the forward strand.
TCACATACCGTTCTGTGCACATGCTCTTTTTAGGAAGCTTGACAAGGTGAGCATCTATCGGGGCCAACTTAAGCTTTAAGTAGTAAACTTCTTAGACGTAACTTTGAACCTTAACAACAACAGCTTCAAACCGTATAGTAAACCTAACAACACAACCACATATGTACACAAAAACTTAAATCATCCACCATCAATCATAAGAAACATACCTGAATCCATCAACAATAGACTCACCAAAATTTCATCAAACAAACAACACTTCGTGGAAACAAAAGCCCTGTTTCAAAATGCACTTTTAACAGTAAATACAACTTTTCTTTAAAATACCAGAGCAACAACCCCAACAAAGAAAACAGTCAACACAGAAGCAGAAAACGCCAAACAATATGGTACAACCCCCATACAACAAAGCTGCTAACACCAAGATCGGTAAACAATTTTTCTAGATCCTAGAGAGTGAATTTCTACCAGAACACAAATTACACAAAATCTTCAACAAAAACTCCATAAAACTAAGTTATAGCTGTACTTCATTCACCAACCACATAATTAGTGGGCACAATAAACAAGCACTATCGCAACCAACCAACATCGACAGGAAATGCAACTGCAAAAATCGGGAAAATTGCCCTCTAAATGGAGAATGCCTTTCACACTGCATAGTATATCAGGCAACCATAGAGTCTGAAGAACATGGGCAAGAGACACAAACGTATGTAGGCCTCACTGAAACAACTTTTAAAACAAGACTAGCCAACCACAAAACATCCTTTAAATATCCTACTAAAAGGCTACAAACAGAATTGAATAAATACATATGGGAATTAAAAGACAAGAACATTCGCTATAATATAACCTGGAAGATCATCAAAAGAGCGCGGTCTTACAACACATCAACAAAATCTTGCCAGTTATGTCTATGGGAAAAGTACTACATCATATTCGAACCGAAGTTAGCCAGCCTTAACACTAGAAGTGAGCTGATATCCACATGCCGGCATGCCAGAAAACACCTAATTAGCTCAATAACATAATTTGACTACATAATTTGCTGTATACTATAATATATATATCACAGAATAGTATTAAGCCCTCAGCTTTAGTAAGTAATTTTATAGCTTGTACATTATCATTTTAATAATTCTACCTGAAGATTGCAACGCGATTGCATGAAACTAATAGTAGTAATGATTTTAACCTGTAGTTTTTAATAAACTTCATATATACAATGTATATATATATATATATATATATATATATATACACAGTCAAACATGGATAACTCGAATTTCACGGGACCTAGCGAAAGTGTTCGAATTATCAGAGCGTTCAAGTTATCAGAGCACTGTCACAAGTCCATGTATATACTTATTTATTAGTAGATACATGTACATATACAAACTATAATATAAATCAAAAGCACAAATGGCTTGTTTCAAATTAAATGCTTCTAATGTAAAGTTTAAAACGTTTTTATCAAAACGTATAGAGATTTTTTTATCACGTGAGATTGGTTGGTTGTTTTAGGTGATGTTATTGCCAGGACGTTTTTTAGATTGACATTGGCAAAACTTGATCGTTGTTGAAATGCTCAAAAGAAAAGACATCTTTTTCTTTTGAGCGTTTTACCCACAATTAGTTTTGCTGATTTTTCTTGAAGTATATGCAAAGATTACCTCACTTTTCCTTTCTTCCAAAGGGCGATCGCTAATATAATATTGCTAATATAAGCGGATGTTTGGTATAAATCAAATTTCACCAAACCTTTTGAAAAGTCGTTGAAAAATATATTTTGCCGATGGTGGTAATAACGACGCTTATGAATTACAACAAGCTGAGGTTAACCTCTATGGCTTGGAATAAAATGATTTTCTAAAGTGATAACAACCGTTTCGGTAGCCGTTGGGAAAAAACAGTTCGAGTTAACAGTGTTGAGTTCGAGTTATCTATAGCAATTTATCATTACGTGGGAACGGACCAAAGAAACCGTTTGAATTAACCATGTGTTCGAGCTATCCGTGGGCGAGTTATCCATGTTTCACTGTATACGCATATATATGTATATATATATATACATATATATATATGTATATATATATGTATATATATACATATATATACATATATATGTATATTATGTACATTTATATATATATATATATATATATATATTAATATTCTATTAATATGTAATATGAGCACATATAGGTATATTTAGGAAAAGTTTAAAAGCTTTTGAATCGTTGGACAAATTGCTCGAAAAAATGCAGTAGCTTTCACAAAGATTGTTGACATTATGGCAGCAGCACACATCAGACTTTTCCATGGTCAAATTTTTTGCACTTTTTTATTTAAGCCCTCATTAATTTAAGAATCGATACGGAGTTTATGTGTGATTGATGAAGCTTGGAAACAAAACATTAGATGAGTTACTTTGTTTCTAGTTTGTTTTTAGCTAGTTTCTTTATTAGTTTGGTATAGAACAAATAGACTTCTGCAAGTGTTATTATGTTGGTACATAGAACCCAATCTACAAATAGCGATCATGAAAACATGTTATTTAGGCATGAGTCTCAATTGATGTATGATAACTCTTAGCAGTGTGCTAGCTTTATGGCATGCAACTCTTAGTGATTGTGTGGTTCAATTGTATTTAGCTGATACAAGCTTTCATCTTTCCTGAACATATTTCAACAACGTAGGATTGTCTGTCTTTGCAACAAATCCTTGCAATGCTTGATTTTTGGTGATTTTGGAATCAAATTAATTATTCATTCATGTGTAGAAATTATGACATTTGTACGTCATATAGTCTGTACTGCTAGTATGAAACCATAATTTTTCCTTTGCATACATGTGCAAGCATTGAGCTGTTTATAAAAGTTTAGCTTCTTTTCCTTGATAACTATTTAATATAGTGACGAGTGAACATCTGAGGTTTGCTAAAAAATAATTGCGATCATCAGAATTGCTGCCAATAGGCAGGCTGAGCAAAATATGCATATCACCGGTGTACATTTCCAAACCTTTCACAACAGATATGCTATACAAAGTGTTGCACTGTTTAGAAAATAACAATAAATATTTCATAAAATAGCATGAGCTTTAGCACTTAGCTCTGCCTAGTCTGTTTACTCTGCCTACAACTTGTTAAATCAAATGCAAGGGAAGATGATCGTCATCATTCGCTTTTGACTATAATGATCTAACTTTTTACTTGTCATTGCAATCATGAAACTGAAATGAAACACTGTTCCCATTAATTCAATCGAGTGTATAAACTATTCCTCTATTTTATACCAAAGAATAAAACTATACATTTTAATTGCAGATTTAATCTCACTTTTTATTGAAGATTTTATTTTACTAGTGTTTGTGATTTTTATGTCAGTGAAACTTGTTGCCCTCCAATTATAAGAAATGTATGATTTGATTTTAGCATTAGCTCACGGTCCGCAGACAATAGCTGCATCACTCTATTTTATTCATCTAAATAGTTAAGCCTCCTATTTAGGTTCTGAAGATTAATCATTGCAAAATGTCTCCTAGCATCTTTTTTACTTTACAGCTTGTGGTTCCTGTAGCTAGATCACGCAAGTATATCGCATGTTGGAGTTGTCCAATCCATAATTATTTAATAACTATGCTCTCCATAAACTAATAGAATTTTGGAATCAAATTAGATTAATTGCAAAGACTCTAGATGTACCACTTTTTTAATCGGCAGATAGTTAGCTAAGAGGGTATGCCAGCCTTTGTATTGTGTACCACCTCATTGATGGAGATTGGTTGCTCTGAATTGTTTGGTTTTTTATCTAAGACAGTGGCTGCAAGAGGATTATTTCAATATATCTATAACTACATTGTATAAAACGACTTATATTCCATGAACTATTCGCTGATGTAAACACAAACTGGCTAGTATTTACGAGAAAATATTTTCACAGAAGATCGTTAAACTAATATGTGATCGACACAGATATCATTAAATATAGTGCAATAAGTGACAGTTTTTAAAACCCAAAACAATTTTTAGTAAAGATTTTACAGGCTGAATTTTAGCTATTTACTTGCAGCAAAAGTATTTTTGCCTAACAAATTATTCTTATGCCAAAAAAGACTTTTAGACTTGGTTCTAAGAAAATAACCAGAGTTTGTGTTAGCAATATATGATACACCAATTTAAGACTGAGTTTTAGCTTTCACAATTGCTGCTCTAACACAATTTGCTACATGATATTGATGAGTATGTTGCTGCTCTAACACAATTTGCTACATGATATTGATGAGTATGTTGCTGGTCTAACACAATTTGCTACATGATATTGATGAGTATGTTGCTGCTCTAACACAATTTGCTACATGATATTGATGAGTTGCAAAAAAAACAAAATGCAAGGAGAAAACCTACTAAAGCTTGCTGAAAAGTGAGTTGCTCTTTAGACAACAAAATACACTTGTAACTTTAAATAAAATTGCTTTAAGCTGTAGTATTGAATTCATATTTTAAAATTCATGAGCTCCACTTTGTTTATTCAATTCAATCAATCTCAGCCTAGACTTGTTACTTACAAATAAAAATATATAATAATTATAAACCCCTTCTAAATATTGAAAAATTAATCTCTCATAGCTATAACATGATTAAATATTTTGAACCTATTGCTCCAGACAAAAATTAAACCTAATTATTTCTAATACACTTTTGCTTAGGACTATGCATTTATTGTAAACACCTCCTAGTTGTATTAACGTGTTGATTGATTACATTAGTAAATACGAAGCATTTTCATCTAGCCATCAGTCCCAATAATTGAATTAATTTCATAGCGCACAGGCTATTAGCGTTGCATTTACTTTATAGCCTGCAGTTCTCATTCAATATGTTATGCACTTGTATTTAGTCGGTATGTGTGCAGGCATTCAATAAACTCCTAGCAGCTATTTCACGAACTAAAAATACCGACTTATGTGCCTCACTAATGAAATATGATATCACCATTATTATTTGGAGCCTACTATAACTAGTTGTACTACCCAGCGTTTCCTAGGTAATAAAAAAGGCTTTGAAATTCAAATTTTGTTTGTATTTAACATATAACAACATTTGCCATTTTTACTTTCAAACTACTGGTCATGAGAAAATGTTTTGTGTAGTTGAAATAAATTAAGAAATAAAAACATGTGTAAAGGTTTTCCTACTTTGTCAAACAACTGTAACTTTCAAACTTAATATCATGAGAAAAACTTTCTATGCAAGTTAAATAAATTAAAAAATCAAACAACGATAAAAGGGTTACAATGTAAATGTGAAAGAATTAGCAAGTAATAGCTAAATTAAGTCTTTTTTCTACAATTACAATAAAAAGCTTATTTGGTATTGATACAATTAATACAAACTGAGGAAACAAAACAACGATTATGAATATTTGAAATTAATAATAACAATGCAGGCATAGAAATGTGTGTATAACAAAGGTTACGGTTCCAGCATAAATTAGTTATCAAAATTGGAATACGACGATACCGGTACCTTTTGACACTGGTACAAATGTAGAAATAGAATATTTGAGTGTTTTTGTCTGACCGAACAGTGAGAGAACATAAAGGCTAGTCATACCGGAGATAATACAATTGTACGCAGAAATGTATTGACCTTCATCAAGATTTAGCAATTGAACTTTACTAAAACCCAAAAATAGAAGTTCATGAAAGTGGAAAAAGCCTCGCAATTCATAGAGTTAATAGATTTCATACAGTTTGAAGTATTACATCATTTTTGGTGTAAAAAGGGCAAAGGGTGTATATGTATCATTTATGTAGTATGAGCCCTAGATGGCATAAACTTTTGGAATCTCGTGGTTAGATAATTGGATTGCAAAATTGTGATCTCAATCTTCATGGGTTCAAATTCGGCCTAATGTGAAATTTAAGTTCCAAAGTTTAATAGCTATAGCTGGGCGGCCTATAGACATACAACCAACTTTGAGAAACATATATTTAGATAAACATGTGTTGTATTTCACGACAATTATGTTTACTGATTTAATGTTAACTGAATATGACTGGCAAATTGGACCTACTTCCAAACATATTTTGCGCTGCATAGTTTTGCTTACACATTTTCTGCAAGCACTGGAATTTACAGTATCATTAATTATGTCTCCTGCATGCTTCAGCCATATCAGATTATAGGCCTGATTTTACCAAACTGGTTGCTCTAATAATCGCAATGACTAACTACTTTATTTTCAATTGCTTTTTAGCAGAAACTTTTGATAGGTTTGAACAGGTTAACCCGGTAATTCAAAAAAAATTCTCAAAATGTTATCACTGTTTTAAAACTTAAAGTTGAATTGTTGCACGATATTTATAACTTGGGAAATACATCTATAACTGAGAAATAACTGAATCCTTGTTACAAGCACAAAGGGGCATCCCACATAGTGAGTAATTGTAGTTAAGGTAACACGTGTCAACCATCGTAATCAGAAGTTGACATGGTATTTTGCTGAAAGCATATTACATAGGAACACAAATGGCAAAAATAGTTGCAAATCAACAGAAATGATGCAGACAATGCTTGATTGTTCAATAGTTTAACACAGAAATGATCCAATCCCAGAAATTTCTTTCCTTACTTTCAGGATAAACACAGTCAGTAACCATATATTACTTTTGAATGCATGCGCATTGATCTCTAATTGCTGTTGCTTTAGTAAATATTATTCTCCTCGTGGTTTTTAAAACAGGTCAATGGTTTACTCTGCATTAGTAAAGCAAGCAATTATATCCCTAGTCTTGGCGTATTGTTCACATAAAGAAGTGGCGCCACTCTATCTGATTGTTTACAATAGCCAACACAAAGCATTCCCATTCAAGCATGAAACCGAATCATTAAATCAATATAATTGCACTAAGGCTCTCAAAGCTAGTATACACTGTGTCAAACAGCGTCTAGCAGCACCTAACAGCACTGTGTCTAGCAGCCCTGTTCACAAACTAGTCATTGATCTCAGGCAAGTAGACCAATACCATTCCTAAGACAATGTAGATATTCTGGGAGACACTGCAGCTGCCAATATTACCCATATTAATATGTTGCCATTGAATCACAGTAGTTTAGGTAATGCGAACTATTTTGGCAATAGTGACAGACTGTCACAAGTTGTTTGATCTAGGTTGCCTGCATAAAATATTCCGCAGTGGGATTAGTAATTTATCACCACAGTGACAACATTGTATAAAATAATGCTAATCTACAGGCCAATTCCTGAAGCCAATGCATATAAGTTTGTCATAATGTTAAAAACCATATGACAGATGAATTCCTATGTAGCATGAAACTGGTGCCACAGTGAGACAGTGTCTACGAGACTTATGTTTTATTTATGCATTGCAACTTACAGTCTCCAGTGAATATACAAAGTGCCTGTGTTTAGCTGATACTGGCTTAAAACCTTTAGTGTGTACGTTCACTCGACTTCTAGTAGGCTACATATTTTACAGACTGAAGCTATCTGCTATCTTGCCTTATGAAATTTTTAAACTAATAAATCATTGTTAAACAAAAACAATATATTTACTGTGTTTCAAGGAACTAAATATGCCCAGCACAAATGCCATCAAAATATACCAATTTAGCCAGCCTTCAAACCTTAACCAAAATTAAAATTCTGATACCTAACAACTAACCTGCAATCTTCCCATGGACAAATCAGAATGTTATTCTCATCATAGAAGCCAGTAAGACATTCAAGGCAATGTACATGGTTGCAGGTAAGCTGGCGAGGATTGGGCAGAGCCACTCCTTGTCTCAAACAAAAACCACATTCTATGGCAGGTGGCACAATCTCTTCCATGTTAGCCATAATAGGAACTACAAAAATAATTTCATATGGTATATCAAAAAGGCAACTCACATAGTCTCATAGTTAGTGAACACTCAGTGGTGAGAATTTATATTTTAAAAGTATCATGTGACTACTCCTCTGCAACTATATTCTGCTTAGAGATCAATTTTGCATGACAACAAAATTTATTAAACGCTGAGTCAATCTTCCCTAGGAAAAATGGGTAAATATATTAATATTTCAGGTATACTATAATGTATATACTTTTGAATAAATTCGATGAATTAAAGATGTATTTAAAAATGTAACTTAGCTGTAGCTGGTAACAACAAGTAATACCAGTCACCATAGCTACTAATTATTTTTTGTTAAATTAACTGCGGTTGTCAATGTGTTCTTTTTTGGCTCCTAATGGGCACTTATTTTTATTGAACCTCATGTTAATAAAAATGGCTACCAAATTGTTTGAAATAAAGTTATTGCTCAATTCTCAAAGTAAACACAAAGAACAAATATTTCCTCATTCACAGGAGACTCAGGTTGATTTTGCCAAATTCAAGGATGCTTGCCAACTCGAGTTCCGATTATAAGAACAAGTTCTAAGACAAAATATCTTCAACAGTTTTATTTAAAAATTAACCCATTTGTGTTTGAAATCATTGGTGTTTCTGAATTATACTGAGTATCATTTTAGTGTTCTGGTGTAATTGAGTCAGTAAGACCGTTTTAACCGAAAATTTCGTAAAAATAAACCTTTTCTAATGCCAAATTGATTTCGTTTAAAGAACCAATTTATGTTTTCTCAATATCTCACCTAAAAGGCAGAATTTGCAACAAATTTCCGTTTTTGGGAATATGCTTCTGATACTGAGCACTTACTGTGTTTTTGTAACTAGTATAAATGTACTTACTCATGATCACTGGCCTATTGATTCATATTAAACAAGGACTTTGCTTGTTGTTAGAGAAGATGTTTACATGCAATTGATCTTTTACCAAATCTCAAAGTCAGTTGATAACAATTAACCCTATCACATGAGCAATCATAATCTCTGTGGTGCTGAGCCATTATGAGAAAAGAGACAATAAAAATAAGAGCTATATATATCTGGCACAGAACAAAGTATACAAGCTCTGAAAGCTTACTATGTTGTGTACTCAACGCTAGCTACTCACTACCAATAATTATTTTGCTAGGAGAAGGTTCACGACATCATGGATAAAATAAATTTTTCTGCGGCAGGCTACAAAATTTTTCTACTGCAAGCAGCAAAACTGCAATAATTCTTTCAATCAAACAGCAATTACTAAACAACGTGTAATATATCTATTGATACTTGGCTACCTAACCTAACAGTAGTGAGTAGCAATGATGTAGCTATTTTTAGAGATGATCAAAGAATAAACAGTATTTCATGTAAAATGCAAGCTTGTTTTACCAATAATTTTATCAGATATTAGTTGTACTATATTGAAATTCTGCTAAATTTATTTTTAGGTAAAAAACCATATGTGACGGCTCGTATCATTTTCAATACAAACGCGCATTTCATATAGCGCACAATAGGCTCTCAAAGCGAAACTCGTCCATGCGGCTTAGACTTTTGTGTTTTGAGGTCATGATTTTTCTAGGGCGAATCATATGTCAGGAATCACTTTCTGATGTGTTTGATTAGCTAGTATGCCTTATTAGACTGTTTTGCAGGCTTTAAAGTGGTTGCTAAAGACGATAAAAATGGCGATATTTCATTTCCGGTTATTCGGTCTACATATCGTTTTTTTAAAGTCTTACCGCGATGTCGATAGTGGTGATTTTTGGAAAGAATTTGAGGAGGTACATGTAGATTATTTAGATTTACAGTGTAGAGAAGAAAGTGATAGTGATTTTGGAAGCAGTGAGATCAATTTAAATCTTGAGAATGATGGGAATACTCAGCCAATTTTACTGATACCAGTTGTAGTTTAGAGACACTTTCTAAAAAAGAATGCAGCTGCTCAGCCCTGCTCAGATGATACAAGTACAGCTCTGCCATCAGATGTAGAGCTTCAACTCAGTGATGATAAATACTTACTGCAAGCAGGTAGGTGTAGTCTAAGAAAAGTAATACATACATGTATTATTATGAGTATTATTTTATTAGGTATTATTTTACTAGAATTCTCTTGTAGTATTATTATCTTCTTCCACAGTTTGGTTCAAACGATTAACTAGCACTTTCCATTACCAACCTAACCCAATCTAGGTAAGTCAAAAAATTTAAAACATTTCTTGTTGCTTGTTACAAAACGTAAATGTTATTTTAGTAAAAAACAAACACATACAGCCTGAAATATAATAATAGTTACTTGACTATTACAAGGGTCTAAGGCTATAAATGTAGTGTTTTAAGTTTGAACATTGCTGAGTTTTAATCATTAGCGATTGCCAATTGCAAATGCTAATTAAGAATTATAAAAACAATCAAATTTATAAATAAAAATGTACAATTAAAAATTAAAATAGTAAATGTACAATGTACTTGATAGCCTATAAAAAACAAATGTTTTTTTGTTTAGTTTTTAGGTCCACTACTCTGCCAACCCACAGTAACCTGGGCCACTCTATTTCAAAACCCTCGGAGGTGTGCGCTTTTTGGAGTAGTCTGTGACACCTTCCCTGCACAAGTAAATTATCTGATTGATGAGACTGCTTGTACAATAAAAGGAGTCAACAGCGTCGTATCCAATTTTCATCACTATTTAGAGACCTATGGTCTTGGTGAAGAGAAAGCTTTGTTCCACGCTGACAACTGTTGGTGTGCAAGCAACAACCAATTTTTTGAAGTTTCATGTTTGTATTAAAAATGTAGTGATAAAATTATGTACACATATCAAACTCTTTTTAGTGGCCAGAATAAAAACAACGCAGTAATATAGTACATGGCTTGGTGCGATGCAAATGAGCTGCACAAGGAGATTGAACTGAATTTTCTCGTCGCAGATCACACGAAGTTCAGCTGTGATTACTGCTTTGGCCTGCTAAAAAGGAAATACAGAACTAACCGAGTTCCTCTCTTTCTGATATAGCTGAGGTATGTTTCTCATTTTGTCAATTAGTGAAATAAGAATTTGTAATTCTTGCATGCGCTATCTATACACAAACTATCTGAAGGTTCTTGGTTACTTAATCTGAGTTGAAAGTACAACATAGAGAAATTCAATAATGTTGTACAATAAATGTAATACTAATAGACAGTTTGTGCAGTAATCGTTGTTTTGCTGCAGGCAGTGTCCAAGTGAAAAGCTTGCCAATAGTGTGGAGAGTAAAGATATACATCTTATGTCTGCAGAGTCAGCCAGGTCAGGGCGGCCTGAAATCATTCCGCCACCTTGTCTGAGTGTTGAACGTCAGCAATATATTTTCAAAGAAATCAGAGAGTTATGTGATGAGAGCAAAAGAAATCTTGTGTTCCCAGCGCCAATTCAACAGCCATCACAGCTCAATACGTCTGCTGCAACGACTGCAGAATCCAAAAAGACTACTAAAAAGTCTACTAAGGCTAGCTGTATCGCCCTGATACGGAAATGTAAACGTCAATCATGGACAGTAGCAGCAGTGCTATTAATTTGTTTTTTAATTTATATTATATTATTATGTTATAATCATGTTATTTTAATAATGTTTTAATCAATTTTAACCTGCTTTAACTTAAACCTAATTTATCTACTAAACAGGTAACATTAATCTCAAATTGTCTCCCCGGGCTCAGAAGCCTTGGATCGTCTACCCTAAAGACGCTAGCTCATTCATCTCAGTAAAAGTTCTGTGAGTGCATTGGATTATTATTCTAACACTGATACATTTGCATCAATTTTATGCTCAAAATAATCAATTCAATGTGCAACACATTTTGGTAGTAACTCCTTTACTGTGTAATAATGTGTTCCTTCACAACGACGCAACATGTGACCTTGACCTTACTGTTTTTATGTATTCGAGTTGACGTGACATCATCGGGACCCATTTCATATCGTTCGCCATGTTCTTTTCCCTATAGATCTCAATATTCATGAAAATATAATGTCTGTAGCGTGCGGTTGCTATGACATTCCAAAACGTCAACAAATAATACTGTTTAAAATTCAATCCATCAACTTTAAAGACAAATTTCTCAGTTTGTGGTGATGACCATATTGACCAACACCTTCTTCGATAAAAACCTGCATCTCAGGTTAGGTTGCTTCGATTTCAATTCCGAAAACAGTTTTGAAAAGCTGAGAAATTTCTCTATTACATGGAGCTAAAAACAATTTTGTGATCTGACCTCGTTTGTATTGAAAATGACACAACCTGTCACATATCATAAAAATTTCTAGCAATTAATTTATATAGCAGACCATGCAGATATTGCTGAACTGTGCCTTAGTAGTAGTCCAATTAGCTCAACCAGTTCACCCTAAACAGTTAAGAGAAAAGCAAGTTATTTTAAGTGAATCGATAATATCCTAATTTTAAAACTAGCCAATCAGTAAAGGGCACAAAAATGCAAACTTACAATAACAATTAATAGACCATAATGTGTATTAATGTAATGTACTTAAACAAATTACCGGCTATGAATATGTTCACTTTTAGATCATGTTACCAACTTCCCAACTAGTAGGTTCACCCTACTTCAAGTTACCTGGTTAGTACTTTATCTTCAACTACTCTGTTAGAATTAATGATAATGTTTTGGTTAGAGCTGCTGTTTAGGATAGAAGTAAGAAATCTCTTCACCCACCAGTCAAAGTGTAGTAGCGGTAACTTCCTCCTAGTAATCCCGGACCTACGTATGAAATGAAACTGCTCGCACAATGCATTCCTATTGATCATTGGCATAGCCTAAGAAACCTTAGACTCTCGAACAGGCCTGTGCAATATTTGCGTTCGTCATTGATAGTCCATTACTCCTCTACGCTTGGGTAGTTTTCAATTTTTGCACACCTTGCCTTCAATGTAAAGTGTTGCTTGCACAGGCCTGTGTGTGCAATATTTAAGTGTGTCATTGATAGATCATTGCTCTCCTTCGCTTCAGTGGTTTAGTCTAGTTTTAGTAATGTGCTGCAGATTTTAGTAGTATAAATACAAATGTTTCTAAAGAATCAGCATAGTGGCTGCAAAAAATAAAATTTAGATATACGGCAACTGTATTAAAGCAAGTACAAATGAATGGTTTAGTAAAATGGTATGACAATTGTACGGACAAACAGAATCACAGCAAATGACATTTAGCTAAATAAAGGTGTTGTCATGTCATGGACATTTGAATTGCTTGGACAAACACTGTCAAGACCATGTGACAATAACACGGCTGAATTAATGGAAACAGTTGGTGTAGCTTACATTGGAACAACAGCTCAGTCCTAGTGTAATAGTAGTATACTGTCTACATTAAAATATCAATCATTTCTTAAACAACATAATATATCAATGCAGAGATTTTAGACCGAATGTTATATGTTTATACAGACACACGCTGTCAAAAGATGAACTAGCTGAAGCATCACACTCAACAATTTCAGTTGAAAGGAAACTGGAAGTCAAGCTTTCACATCAAACCAAACAACTTAATTCTGAAAAACACAGGGTCCGCCATCTTCTTCCGCGTACTTCTTTTGCCGTTGGTGTTTGAATATTTTTGATCATTTACCATATAATCACATTGCCTACATGTGGTACAGTTTATAATCACATTTTATACTATGATGAAAGCTGGACGGTTAATTAATTTTGAGTTAACCATTCATTTATATAGCATTTACTTGGTGCAATATGGTTTTTGAGACAATTTAAAAGTATTTAGTACTAACAGAAAAAGAAAACAACTGGTGTTATGATGTTTTGAACAACCAAGCGGAGCATTATCAGGATGTTTCTTTCAATAAACTCCAGTATTATGACCATTTATCTATGGATAATATAACAAATAAAATACTATTTGTAGGTTTTACTGTAGTGGGTGACATCATTCAAAAAATTCAAATTTGTGTGACATCGATTTCAAGCATTTTTATACATGCTGCTGAACAGTAAAATTGGAGAGCATTGCCAGCCACCTGCCAGCTCAAACGCTAGCAAAGTCCTACGCTAACCAATGTAATGTACCTAAACAAATTACTGGCTATAAAATTGTTCACTTGCAGATAGTTATTGTTTGTTGTAACCAACTATGTGATTAGTATAAGGATATTCAAGCGCTTCATTAAATTAATGATAATGCTTTAATTAGAAATGCTGTTTAGGATGAAAGTAAGTAATCTCTTCACCCACCGGTCAAAGTGTAGTAGTGGTAGCTTTATCCTAGTAATCACGGAACATACACATGAAATTGCACCAACAGTGCATCCCAATTGTCATAGGTCTAGCCTAAAATATCATAGATGAATAGCATAATCAACAAAATTAGCAGAGTATAAAAGTCAATACAAATATCCATTGTACCCGACCCGCATTACACTCAGTTATAGTCTAATAAGTAGGTGCATGTACACTAGGCTATGATTAGTTATATTACGGCCTGTAAGCTTAGATAACATTCAACTTTTGCACCCTTGTTTGTTTGTGCACAGTTTTGCTTGCTTAGGTCTGTGCAATATTTGTCTTTGTTGTGGAAAGCCCCTTACTCTTCTGCACACTTTGCTTCAAGAGCCCCGTTTTGCTTGCACAGGTCTGTGTGTGCATGCACATGCACATGTGTGCGTGTGTGCACGTGAGTGCATGTGTGCGTGTGTGCATAAGTATAACACTTGTGTGTCGGTGATAGACCACTTCTCTCCTACTTTTGAGTGGTTTTCTGTCTTATTTTATAAAGCGATGCAAATGTTGAATTTTTGAAAAGTCTGCATTTTATAAACTAGTATGGTCCCTGGAATAAAAATCATAGTTACAAACTAAGGCAATAGCATAATGGCAAGTGCAAGCAAGTAGTATGGTAAGTTGGCATTGCAACTGGAACACAAACAGAATCACAGCAATTATCAGCCAATGCAGTGGAGGTGTTTTGGTGTCATGCTTATTTGAACAGCTTGGAGGTGAGGTACTTGAGGGTTTGTAATATTAATATCAGTAGTCATATCATTTTCTACTCACCTCAATAGCTCAGATGCAACACCCTCAATACTTTATAACAATAACACAGCAACGTAGATACTATTAGCTATAGAGTCAGTTTGTGTAGCGTTCATTTCAACAATAACACAGCTATTAGAACAATTGACAGAAAAAATGAAATCATTAAAATTCACTATAACCATACATAGTGTGTTTCCATGCTTAGAATAGGGTCAGAGTTGCTTCCCCTCCAAATCATATAAACCAAGAATGAAAATGCACTTGATGACACTTTTCTTCGTTAAATTTGTGCGAAGGCTCTTGCGTTAAATTAATATTCAACATCATAAAACTGTTCACTGCTGACGAATCCAAGTCGATAATACTTGACTAAGCTCTTTCCAGTGGAGGTAAAACAATTTCTGCGCACAACGCAAATCTCAGCTACAAAACATCTGTGCGTTACAACTGTGAATCGTTGAAGCAGTGGGGTGCGATCTCATTGACAGTGGGCAGCTCCGAACCCATTCTAAGTGTGGAAGCACACTGATTAGTAATTTAGCCTGGGTACCAAATAATAATGTTGAAGTGTCACCTATAGATTGGTTCTGTCTATCTTGGCACACAGCAGCTTTCTGACATATTTTAGCGTCAGCATCATGTGGCGAGACCTGTGCAAAGCCTTCACAGCATCACTGTCCATGATCTCCACCCACTGTGTGTCAATTAGACAGACTAGAAGTCGATTATTAAACTAAATCTATTTCAGCAATCAGTTAATGTTGGCAGATATGCAAATAAATTAAGCTATTTGCTAATTGAGTTTGAGCTGACCAGTTGCTTTGTTGCTTTGCTAGTTTGGTATTTTAAATATTTAATTATTTAATACTAACACTAATCCAGCGTTGCCTACAATTTCTTTTAGTGTTAATCAAACAACCCGCTGCATGCGTCTAGAATAAAAAACCAATAGACACATCACTTTCAGGACAAGAATCTATGAATGCGTACCTTGAGGTCAATTTTCCTAATGCATGCAAATACACATTTTCAAGTTTCTAACTAGATGGGTGTTTAAAAATCTCGTTTACAGAAACCAGGTGAAGTTTAAAAATGAAATAAACGTTTTGCGGACCCGATGGAAAGCACTGACCCCATGTGTATGTAGCTAGGATAAAATTGGCCAAACATGTAAAAATGTACAGACTAACAAACGCACTATGTACACTGTAAAAAATTAGAATGCATGAAATTTATAATTTGAGAGTTGTTTACTCTTGAAATATTAAATAAACCTGACAACCTGCAAGAATATGTAAAAACAAGCAATAATAATGTAAAAGGTAGACCCAGTTGCATTCAGAGCTTGTCAGGTAAACGGAAGTGCTAGAAGGTGCTACACATCACTTGACATCTCTAACAGGTATAAAAAACTAGGGCAAACATAGATATATCTCGTTGTCATGGTGAAAGCCATTAGAGTAGAATAGTCGATGGATCTCCCTATGTAACACCATGTATCGATGTCTATGGTAATGTTATCTATTAACCTCTCAGTTTTAATTACTGGCTAACACCTGATTTAAACACTTGTTTATACTTGATAATACTTGATATTATAAACAACTTAATTATTGTTTATAACAATTATTATTTATAATAATTATATAGCTGTAAAAAATATAATCATTGTTTATAATAATGATTATCTGCATAATTAACAAATTAGGAAGCAAAACAAACAATTAGTACCTACGATAAGATGGCAGTCGAGGAACCAAGATGGCACGGGTTTGAATCCAGGATGATGTAATCTTTTTTCTCTTTTGATAAGTGGCCAACTAGTAGCCACCAAGGGAACCGTTTCATATGCTCGCAATTCACATTCACTTCTGTTGACACTTTCATGCAACCTCATTCGTCGAAATATTTTCACAAATATACTTCGTGAAGTATGGGTCATGATCGTATAATCGTATAATCGTATTGTCGTGAAGTATGGGTCATATAATCAGATTACGACAAGATGATTAGACCAAGCCGAAACGAAACTGTAAAGTAGCAAGCATGTATATTTAATACAGGGTCTTCGGTAAAACCCAAAGTGTTTGTCATAAGCTAGTCCTATGAGAAGTTTTATATTGACCCTTTTATTGGCCTTTCAATTTACGTGCGAACATCACGTGACAAAACAATAACCAAATTTAATAAATAATTTAATTTAATGTCAGAGAAGTAAACTGATTTCAATCTACGGCGGTATCATGATGGCAGCGATTAACTGTTTGTTTTTAAGCTTTTAAAAGCTTGTAATCACATTTCCATATATTTTTCACTTACGGCACAGCAGAGTAAGACATACTTCATGGTATGTATACAATATTTTGTCAATTTCAAACTATGTAGAACATTTTGGTACATATTTTATTTGGCCAACATTTTAACCAACGCTTCTAAGCAAAAAAATTCAATGTATTAATACTTTGTGCAATGATAAAGCAGCTATGTTAAGCTATGATCACTGCAAAGCTAAAACGATCCACCACAATGTTCCTTACTCTTACAAAACTCACTTTCACCACTATCAGAGACAGTGCTGCTACTTTAATTATCTTTATATTCATAAGAACCTGAATCTGAATTGGCTATAATGTCATCAGCATAAGTACATGTAATTATCTATTTTCTGACTCTCGCAGTACTTAACAAAACTTACACCAAAAAATGTTCGTTTTTAGGCTGAAAATTCTCAAACAAAAATTTTAAATCGCTTCGTTGTTTTAGACTAATTTTATAGAAAAAGATTTGGACAACCCTGTCAATATTGTATAGGTCCTAAAGACCATAAGTTATGTTGTCAACGAATAATAAAATGAAGTTACTATGCAATTGCTGGGAAAGTAACAAAAATGCATCTACAGCACTCGACCATAAAAAAATGTATAAATGCGTCTACGGCAGTGAAAGTGTTAAAATCTAATCAAACTATATGTATTTAATAAGTTGTGATTTCATTGTAAACTAGGTGGAATATTTCACAAACCTATCAGATATTGTGAAGCACTCACACATCCCATGTCTCTCCGTGTGTCGTGTTACTTTCTCGATGGCTAGTCACCCTCCGCTTGTCCAGCCACTGTCTCCTTGACTAGCCATCTTGTTAATGCCCAGCTACTTGTTGTACAACCTGTTTCACCTCTTCTTGACAATTCATTAGCAGAATTAAACACTAACATAGATAATATATTTCAATAGGTCAACATAGCCTTAGCCATCAAGCCAAAGGATTAAATTTGAG
Organism: Watersipora subatra; assembly: GCF_963576615.1. Classification (NCBI taxonomy): domain Eukaryota; kingdom Metazoa; phylum Bryozoa; class Gymnolaemata; order Cheilostomatida; family Watersiporidae; genus Watersipora; species Watersipora subatra. The sequence goes on from NC_088712.1 coordinate 9,015,313, forward strand.
TATTTAATTAGTGGCCATGAGGCCAGGCTAAACACTCCAATCGAATGCATAATGCACCACAAAGAGTAGACAGTTGCAGCCAGAACACATCAATGCTAGTAAGCAACACTTTGAACCTATAAATCAAATGGCAACTCAGAGATGACCTTGACCTTACAAAGATCCTGACATTTTAGCTGGTTCTACTTTAACAAGGGTCTATATATACTGATGCAGTGCTAAAATCGAGGTGCTGGTGTTTTTGATGTTGTGTCATAAGTGTCACCAACGGCAGCACTCTTCTTGTCAGCAGCATGAAGTTTTGGTCGGAACCAGCTATTAAGGACATAATTTCCTGACATGCAATGGGTTTGCTTTTTTGGACATAAGTCTTTTTTAATAAAAATTGCTGTTTTCCACGACCTGGCATTTCATAAGCAATAGAAAATAGGTTTATAATTTTGAAAGTAAATAGTTCAAATTCATTCTTCATAGATTTGAAAATTTATGATATGCTGTGAATTTTAGGCTTGTTTTCAACTGTTTTTAATGTTAGTAGTTATGCTAGGCTTTCTTACTCATCTCTAACTCCCCGTATCTGACATGATGACCGGCTGAGACTTCCCCGCAATGCTCCATATAAGTCCTGAAGAAAACATGACTATTCACCCTCGTTACATGCAACATCCACTCATGCCTTTTTATTTCTTGTAGTTTTTGTTTATCAACGTTGGAATCCTATTTTTAGGCCACAATTGGAGTTAAACAACTGGTATTATTGGGAAAACATCAATGCATGCAAACTCAATGATTCAAGAAAAATTACTTCATTTATTTCTATTATCATTGATGCGACTCGCTTATAATTTAAGAGTGGCTCTCGCCATCACAACTACTTGTATTTTGTGATTTAGCTCTAAGATTTCAATATGGTACGCTTTTTGACATTTCATGCTTTGATGGTTAAGATGATCTCTAACCATATCGCTTATCTTTCAGTCTATTGGTTATACATTTCACAAACAAGAGATCAAGGAGGTAAGCTGCTAACACCAGATTATATTTAAGAGTCATAGGTATATGTCTATAATATCAATATTCATAGAATTTACAGCCAGTTTCGTATCAGTCCTGCATACTATTGACATTGAGTAAAGTCTACTGAACATATCAATAGAGTAAAGCGGCTTCATGGTAACTTTATGAAATTACTCATCATGTGTCCGCTTATATGAGCATTTAGCAAAAAATCTCACAGAAATGCAAAAACATGACCACCTTTTTGTCAGAACAAAATATTCTGAAATCACATATATCATATAAAAATTTAACAGCTTGTGAGTATATAAACTGACAATTTGTAATGTCAAAACTAACCAAACTAACATTAGTGAGGAACTGAGGCTATCAATGAATATGAATTCTATGAGTTTATGAGTTGTCTGTAATACATGGATGAAATCTTATTTAATGATCTGTAGTTTGACCTGCGGTTGGAGAGGTAATCCGCTTGTCACATCTGCACTGTCAGTTTTTCTCTCTGAATATCGAGTGATAAGGGTTTGATTTATGCCAGCCATGGGGATACGTGTCTGAAAAAAGAAATGGAAATGTTCTGAGAACATAAATGAACAATGGATAGATAAAACAAAGGCCTATAAGACACTAGACATATACGTTTGAAATGGACAAAATGAGTACGGAAAACATTCCGAACCCTTAAATTAGTGAACCCTGGACGACACTGTCAATGCGGACCAGTAACCCTGGTCAATTTGTCTAACGATCCAAAGTTTTTAAACTTTTATTAAGTATATCTAAATGGGCTCATAATACAATGATGCTTAGTAGAACACTAGTGAAAAAGTCGGACAGCCAACAGCAAACATCGTCAAACAGCAAAGAACATTATGTCACCATTTTCCGGACTAAAATCATACAAATTCCTATGATTTTAATAGCTCGTATATAAAAGTGTTTACAGTAGCTTCATATCAGATGAGCAAATGTTCATCATCATTTCATTGCTCAGAATAAACTGGATAATTATAGTTTGTATCATAAAATTCTTCATTTGCATCACATTCATTAATGACCAACCAACAAACGAGACGTATCGATTTTTTCATGCGATATTGTTCCAATAAAAATGGTTATTATAACAAATTAAGTAGATAACGATATTTGAAAATGTTAGTCGAATCTACATATCAGTACAGAGTACCAGTGTTAAATTCTAACATTCCAAATTCTAACGTTACAACATATTGAATAATAGTAGAAGTTTACGAGTAACACTTGTAGTTGTCCACACCTTAACAATGATTACAAATCACCAAGAAAAGAGAAGATAATTGTGAATAAAACAAACTGGCTAAACAATACACGGGCGCATACCATACACAGGAGCATACCATAAATGGGTGCATACTAGGGATGGCATTTGTAGTTTAAAAGGGTGTGATCGATTATCATTGGAGTTGTACCACAGATATCGATAGCTATCGAATTATCTATGAGCAGTGGGAGTTCACCAAAAGTTATCGCGTGACTTGGCAGCTGGTAAAACTATTGTATTAGCGAGAAGATAACTCGTACAAATTCACAAGACATTTTAATGCCATATTTTTGTACAGATGACCACACATGCCTGAAAAGTTCGAGGATTGTGGGAAGGGATGGGAAAAGGAACTGCTGCAGAAAAGAATCTTCCAAAAAATGACAAAAACTATCAGCAAAACTATCGGGTTGTATTATTTTTTTATTATTCAATAACGATATATAAGTTTTAGATGTTTTGATAGGCTAAAAATAAGCAACATATTCATATCGAGAAAACAATTACCGACTATCGCAGTCGACTATCGAGCTATCGTGTAACCATAGTGCATACTATACACAAGCGGATATCATCAGTTGGTGCATACCATAAACATCTGTGTCCAATGCACAGGTGAATGCCCTATACACAGGCTCATACACAGGTGCATACAATACATGAATGCATGCAATACAATATGCGTACAATACACTAATGCCTACAATACACGGTCACAACCATTCATGGGTAGATAGCAAACTATGAATAACTCTATGGTAGAAGCCCTAAAGCAAAAAGACTATAAATAGTTCTATGATAGAAACCCTAAAGCTAAAAAACTATAAATAGCTCTATGATAGAAGCCCTAAAGCTAATAGACTATAAATAGTTCTGTGATAGAAACCCTAAAACTAAAAGACTATAAATAGTTCTATGATAGAAACCCTAAAGCAAACAGACTATAATTAGTTCTATGATAGAAACCCTAAAGCTAAAGACTATGAATATGTCTATGAAGGAAAGCCTCAAGCAAAAAGACTACGAATAGTTCTATGATAAACACCCTGAAGCTAAAAGACTATGAATAGTTCTAAGATGGAAACCATAAAGCTAAAGACTATGAATAGCTCTATGATTGAAACCCTAAAGTTGAAAGACTATGAATATATCTATGATAGAAACCCTCAAGCAAAAAGACTATGGAGAGTTCTATGACAAACACCCGAAAGCTAAAGACTATAAATAGTTCTATGATGGAAAACCTAAAGCTAAAAGACTATGAATAGCTCTATGATAGAAACCCTGAAGCTAAAAGACTATAAATAGTTCTATGATGGAACCCCTGAAGCTAAAAGACTATAAATAGTTATATGATAGAAACCATAAAGCTAAAAGATATGATAGAAATATAAAAGCTAAAGACTATGGATAACTTTATGATTGAAACCCTAAAGGTGAAAGACTATGAATATGTCTGTGATAGAAACCCCCAAGCGAAAAGACTATAAAAAGTTCTATGATAGAAACCATAAAGCTAAAAGACTATGAATAGTTCTATTATGGAAAACCTAAAGCTAAAAGACTGAATAGTTCTATGATAAAAACCCTAAAGCTAAAATACTATAAATAATTCTATGATAGAAAACTTGAAGCTACAAAACTATGAATAGCTTTATGTGTGTAGAACCAACATATGATTAATTACAGATAATAAAAGTGTGACTAAAATAGGCAGCCATACTTACTGTAAGAGACAGTAGTGGTTGACATTGAAGTGAGTCTACAAGTGGACTTAGTAGTGATGGTTGAATCTACAAACATTATAGAACAAGTATTAAATTCAAATGTTTCAATGAATTGAATAATGTCATAAGTTTAAAAGTAAAACTTGGAGTTGTTTGCCCGTTAACACTAATTGCGATTACACTAAGCCGAGAGAAGACAACAGCCACCATCTCCAAATGCAGCACACTTTTGACTCGTACAGCAAACACTGGGACCTGTTGAAATGATAATGCTAAAATAAGTTAATTTCAAGTTTTCCCTTGGAAGTTTCTGCAGGAACCTGATCGTCATTTCCTTTTCAAACATTTTATAAAGCTCGTCACTGTTTTGTGATACACCTCCCTATTCAGTTCTTTTCTGAAGCAGGTAATATAGCATAAGTTTCTCCAACAACACATTTACGACAAAGCTTGTCTATTAAATGGAAAATGCCTCGGAGGTAAGAGCTGCTTTGGCAAGCTAGACTACGTACAGTTGATATACGAAAATAGACCAGTTTTCTTTAATCCACAAGCCGTTATTATAATTACGTATAACAGACACTAAGAAAATTACAATTTCATAAGAATTGTAACCATAATAATTACACTGTGATCACGATACATCATTATCTAATTACATATTAGAAGGTTTTAGATGACCTGGCATCAGAGCTGTCAACTATCCCGGATTTTGTGGGACCCTCCTGAAATTGAGATTACCTTCCCGCAAATATAACATCTTCCGGTAAAGTGCCGGATTTATGTTTTGTGATCTAGGATAAAATACCGAGCCATTTATTTATCAATGGCTATAGCATTAACGCAATTCGCATAACCTAATGATAGCGAAAGACTCGCTGTTTAGCCAAAAACGCACTCTTATGGCTTCAAGCATAGAATTACCGTTTGGTAATTTTTTGCCAAGCAAAGTTTTGAAATGCTATGGCAGTAGAGTGTTACCCCTTACTGACGAGTTTAATGAGGTCCATCCTCTGCATACCTCACAGTAAAGCAGCAACAGAGAGCATTTTATCTATGCTTAAAAATACATACCGAGGCTAGAGCTGACCTATGTTCTGAAACAGTGAATGCTCTGATAGCTATCAAAATAAACTTTTCTACCCGCTGCTTTGAAACAGAGTTAAAAGCTGACCTAATCAAAAGTCTTAAAAGTCAACCAAAACCCACAGCTTGAAACCTCAAGGAGCAGCAGCTACCTCTTCTCAAATCAGCGCAGACTCAAATGTAGAGATGATATAACATCCCTGTTTAACTACTAAATTCATTAACAGCAAAATTTTGAGAGTTTTGTTATTATGTTATGTTCATCACCATGGATACGATACATTGTTTTTTGCAGAACTGAATGTAGAACATTAGGTTCGTAAAAGCTGCCCGTAATTTGTTTTTAGTTTTGAAATTCACTCAAGCATAATTTTAGAGATGAAATACAATGTTAACTTGCCTTGGTCCCCATTTAAATACTTTTCTGCTAGAGCAAGGCTTTAGAGGCTAATTTCTCCCTCATTTGCAGTGAACCAGATTGACAGGTCTGCCTGGCATATGTTGGCTTTAAAACGGCTCACCTTAGTATCTACACAGAAACATTGATCATGTTTCGCAGAGTTAACAGATTCTACTAAAATTTTGCCAACAAATTTTTTTAGGATATTAGTCTGTCATTCAGAACAAACAAAGTCAGTTTTCATTTTACTCAGAATTCACAGAACAATATTGCTGTTTCTTGTTCAATAAGAGAAAAAAATCGAAAGCATCGTCTTAAACCTATTGTTGGTGGTTTAAATTGAAACTGTTCAATATTGGGCCCAATATATTTCTGATAAATATTTTTTTATTAAAAAATGGGGTCTGCAATTGGGTCACACTGAAACAAACGATAGCGTTATTCGTTTGCAGGCAGTTTTCTCGAACTCAGAAAACTAGTCACACCTGCACAGTGCTATAAGGCCTTCTTTTTCTGTTACTCCATATGTAGACTAGCCTTGCCATGAGGCTTCACACACCCATCACTCTACTACAGGCTACTATGAAAACATCCGATTGTGGGCACAGCATAGCCTTCTGAACTGGCTCGCCCAGGCGTCCCCTACACGATCACCGTCCCCTACACTATCACCGTATGGAGACTTAGTCAATTACTCATCCTAGGCTATTTATGGAAGGCTGGCACACGATGTTTGGACTAGTGCCAAAATCATTAGCCACACATAGTTAAAAAAGCTACTACTAGTGAGATGGGAGTGTAAAGCCTTCCACTGCTAATATATCCATGAGATCTTCACTCACCTCTAGTCCATGCCAAGACGATCCATGAAAATAATAGTAGAAATCAATAAGAACACAACCAGATGTGGAACAGAGATGATACATTCCTACCACTGCACTTCTGTACCTATAACCGATGAATATAGAAAATCACTGCACCATCTCATCATGAGCAATACAAAAGAATAATTCACTAACCTCATTGTTAAAATCTTACAAATATGTAAGGGATTCAACAACACACACAATCAGCTATGCAAGTGAGTTTGATTTTAGAAAACCTGCAGTGCACATTCATGGTTTTGTGACTATCGTGTTTTTATGGAAATAGAAAATGTCCACAGGTAAAATATTATGTATAACAGCAAAGAGAAATGGCTTTAGAATTTTTTTGTAAACATTCATCCTAACAAACTTTTTTGTTAAAATTTACCTTTCCCAGCAAAATACTACCAGACAAGCTAATTTCACCAGAGTTAAAAATATTAAGTTAAGATTTAAACTGTTCTGCCAGTTTAAAAGGATCAGGCTAGTTGGATAGTATTCTACTAGCATCATGCACATCACAAAGGGAAGTCGTGCGAGTTGAGTAAAGGCTAAAGTACATTGGATGAACATCGATAGAAATTGCGGACTTTAAATTCACTGCAGCTGACTCTAGTAATAAACACTAGTGTGTATGTACTTGGAGTGCTTAATATTTACACCTGTTGCTTTGACATGATTGGCTAGGAGAGCCTAAGTGAATATTTCAACTAACACAGAATGGAACAAAAAAGTAATAACCTTTTTAACCTTTTGAACCCTAAGGGCCGGCATTCCAGCATTGCTTAGGGCGCTCCAGAAAACCTAACCGGCATTCAGACGACTTGGTTTACAAATGCCATTTCAAAGTAGCGGCTTAAATCAATCAAATTTATTGTTGGGTAAGGCATTAGACCAGAAATTTCTCATCCACTTATAACAGTTTTCAATCATCTTTATCCACTCCGTTCGTTATAATAACAATTTAAATTGGAACGATATCGCGAAAAAATCAATAAAACACGTTTGTTGGTAGGTCGTAGATGACTGTGATGCAAATGAAGAATTTTATAATAGTAATTATAATTTTCCAGTTTATTTTGAGCCATGAAATGATGAAGAACGCGCACTCGATGGATATGGTGCTATCGTAGATATTTTTATGAGCTTTTAAAACCTTACAAATTTTTATAGTTTTAGCCCGAATAATGGTGAAATATGTTTTTTTCTGTTTGATGACATTTGCTATGGGTTTGCCCAACATTTTTACTAGTGTTTCACCAAATATCATTGTATTATAAGTTTATTTAGATATATTTATTAGAAGTTTAAAAACTTTGAATCGTTGGACAAATTGCCAGGGTTACTGACACATATTGACAAGGACGAACAGGGTTCAATATTCAGCAATCTGGATGAAAACAAATTGAACACTTATAGGAGCATCTCTACAGTTGAGGAAAAAGTTGAAAATCACTATTTTATACGCAGTAGGATATGAGAAAGTTGGCCAAAAAATATAAGCCTACTTTAATATTGCCAACTTTGATGAGGATCACCAAAGATGAAAAACTCTATCTATACTAGAAGTCATAGCGTCATACTTTTGTCTCATTTCGCAGCAGACATTTAAAGTACAAAAATGTTTAAACTGGAATAGCTTGCATTGCATTTTCTGACACATCGTTTTCAGGTGCCATTTCCATCTTTCGTAACATGAAACTTTCGGCAAAAGTTTGCGAGTAACAAATTTGCTTGACTCGCTGTTTTTTGCTGTTTCAATCTTGCGAATGGTACAAACTAGCAAATTAACTGAGTCATGGAAATTTAGTGATATAGATGGACATCCACAAGTTTTTTATTTACAATGTATGCTGTGATCAACAGAAGGTTCTGTTACCAGCTGAGACATTGTGTCTGACATAACGTCTTCTCAAGCCAGCAAACGCTACTACAACAGTACCTATTCCTATTGGCTGCTGGCCAACTAGGTCAATTGGCATGTAGCCAAGAGATTAGCCTAGCTTCTTTAGAGAGCTGTTTACTGTTTCAGTAGAATATATAATGGCAGTGAATAGCATTAAACCTCAATGCCCAGCATCACTGTTCAATTTAAAGAAGTTATGATCAGAAATTTGATAAACTTAGCAATAAATAAATAACAGAAATAAATGAAAAATTTGTGCTAGATGAAAAAGTTAACTACATTCCATTGACTCTTTACTGTGACCAATATATTGAATCCCTGCAGACGAACTGCGAGTGACTACATCAAAAGTTCAGTTTGTGTGACTAGGAACTTCTAGCTACTAATTTTATATACTATTATTTATTGTTTTATTATTACCACGTATATAATATTTCACAATTTTATAAAGCACTAGCAGCGACCCTGGAGTTCACCAGGGTTTCTCCAATTTTCCATCATCTAGCCCAGCAGGCTTGTAACATTACGATAGGATTTTTGCAACAGACAGCGACTGATTTCCAGTCGTTGTATATAAATATCCGATACACTAAATACTACGTGAATGCACACCAATGCACACAATATTGATGCCCACAGAGTAAGCCATGTAACAATAGTAATGATAGGATATGGTCTGACACTAACCAAGTCATGTGCAGGTCATGCACGCTGCTTCCTTACATGCGCTAGTAAAACTATGTTAACATCATTTCTAGGGTAAAGGTTTTAGCTAAATCATGTGATCGGCCTACTTCCTCCCACGGAGTATAAGCGAACCGTTATTCTCATAACACAATGTATCAATTGCTGACCTGCCTCTACGGTTCCTATCTCCCTGCCATTATCACGGTTTGTAGATATTTTCGTTTGAACAGCGGTTTGTTAGAGCTCCCACTGTCTGTATATATTCATCGAGATGATTTCAACAGACAAGATGAGTACAGCTGCAAAACAAAATAGAAAATACTACAAATATTATTTTAACGAAGTATAACTATAGATTTACCTGTGTAAAAACAAAAAATGACAAGACTATGATTATAATACAGTCATACACGGACATACGAGTGTCCCAACACCCAACTCAAGACACGAGTAAATTGACAGTATGACTGTAGAGGATTTAACAACAGGCTATGATATTCAAATCAGCTATGAACAACCCAGCTAGCAAGATCAGGAATTAGTCATCCTTGTCTGTTTATAGAAAAATGGCACACGGCCAGGACAAGTTAACAACTTGGATTATTGCAGTGATTGGGCAGAATGCTTGCTTATGGATTCCTACAGCAGATACATCAGACCATAGCCCATGAAAGCCCATAGCTTTAATGTAATTTAATTTGGTAGTAGAAACCAATTCTCGTCACATTTCAAAATTGTAAATACGTAAATTTTAAATTTTAATTCAGTTTGAACACTTTTACTGCTATAAGATATACAAATCGAATACGATGTCAGCACAAAATCCGCTGTGGAATTGACAATATGTTCTTTGTTCTTGAAGTGAAACTCAAAAGAGAAGTTTCCAATAGCATCATATTAACTATCATAATTGATTGACACTATGATTCCTTGATGCTGATTGGAGATTGCACACAGGTTGTGTTGCTGTATGATAGGTGTTTTGATAGTATTAGTATGCTGCGGATTAACTCTAGTAATTTGTTAAAAGATGAGGAACTCTACACTGGAGATCATAGGTACTGTTTGATATTGTAGCTTAGAGTATAAAAAGGAATATATAATATGGAATAGTTAATAGTGATACATTAGTAATTATCTTGCTACTAAATTATTTTATTTACTGTGACGTAATTATGTATTCCATAAAACCTGTTGATGCCACACCGTGCGGTTCTTTGCCACACTGCAACGCCTTGCTATATACTACTGTACAACTCCAGTTGCAGTGTGCAGCCATTACACAAATAATATCGTGTGTCATACCAAAGCTTGTTCAAGACGTGTCGAGAGACTCCATTATTGGGTTGAGTAGGAAAATTTCAAATTTTAAAAGTTGCTATTTATTCGATGATAACAGAATTTGATTCAGACTCAAACTTTTATTACTCGAGAACATTGTAGAACATTAGAGTAAGCTTATGCAAAAATAAGTTGATATCTCAACGCACGATTGTTTCAGCGTATAAGAAATTTAAGATACAAACAGAGGAAACAGTTTTCGACTTGACTAGGATGTGAGAGGAGAAGAATAGCAGTTACGAAAATAGCTAACTTGGTCTATTTTATCGGATCTGTTTAAAGGTTTTAACGAAGGCAGCCAAAAATGAAAGCAAGACGAATGCCAAATCTGATGAAAAAAAAAATTCATAGTGTTTTAGTGAAACGTAAAATTAAAACTTATTTCAATTGTCAGTATAGAAATCAAAGGTATTGCAAGTTAAATTGAAAAATAACTTATGTTACTTAGTGTCACAAAATTGGAACGTACCAAATGTGTTGCTGTCATGTCTATTTCAATACACCATTAGCCCACATGTCTGTCTTGTAGGTAAGAACTTCATACCGTAAGCTACTTTCTGTATAAACTATGCTATTTAGTGCTCCATAACACTGTTAGTTTGTTGCATATCATAACAACTAAATAGGTAATTGTTACTTCGTAGCTAGCGAATTATAACAACAAAAGCACTTTTTAACTATAATATGGCTGTCTGATATCATGCCTTTAGGTATTTGGGTTGAACGGGTGAAAACAGATTAATTAGTATATTTTTATGTTATATCAGACTAATTGATTTGAAATACTAGGAAAATTGACGCTCGGCCTTGAGACGCATCAGGCTCCCATGTTGAGGTACTACTGCATATGGTAACAATTATAATAATTCCCATATAGAGCAGCATGACATCTGACTCACCTTGACTGATGATGTTAGTGTCGACATGTTCAGGTTGTCATCTACCCCATTGTATCATCATGGCTTACAGATAATTACTGATGAACAGAAGTTTCTTAGATATCTACTAGAGCTGTATATATCCAGGGAGGCCATTTCTACAGACAGGAATAACACTTATGCAAAAAATAGAAAAACTACAAACTTTATTTCAACATAAAGTAGCTATAATGTTTTAGTTTATAGTAACAAGTGTCGATTCTATCAAAAGTACACGAGTGATGTTGACTAGGATAAGCCAATGCGCGATTTTCGTCAAAGTCAAAGGTGTGCGACTGCTGTCAACTCAAAGGCATAAGCGCGCAATCGCCTTCGACCGCTATCGCATTCGACTCGACTGTGAAAGCCCTCGATTGCTGTCAACTCGAAGAAGAAAGCGTGATCACCATCGACTCAAAAGCACACGGTCGCCGCCGAATCAAATGCGAAAATGCCGATCGTCGTCGACTCGAACGCAAAAGAGCGTGATTTCAGTTGATTCAAAAGGGAAAATGCACGATTGTTGTAGACTCATACACACAAAAACATGTGATTGTCTCTGACTCGAATATATTTTGCCTTCGATTTCCGATATATTCACTCTATAGAATAATAAGTAAGTATTCCTCTTTTAGAATGCTCGATCAACATTTATAAGTTTTGTAGTCATTTTAGACAAAAGCCATTGAAAACTTTAATTCATTTCAATATTGTGTCTAGAATTTTACAAGTAGCATGGACAGATATTTAAATTTGTGACATAAAAATGGATAGAGAAGCGAAAACTTTTTATGTAGCAATAAAAAACTTGTTTTAGATCTTTTAACATTTGAGAAACACTTGAGAAATACATTTGATAAATACAAATGTACATGCAAAATTCTATCAATATTGGCATTACCTATCAACATGTAGGCTAATTTGAGAGCGTTTATAGTTGTGCAGTCCAGTCACAAACTGTAAAAATTGCAATTCTCTCTGATATTTTTATTTATGAACAGAAACTAGTCTAAAGCGCAATTGTTAACTTTATCAATGGTAAACTTAATGGGCAACTCCTGTCCTTCACCGGGTACTCCATATGTTATTGTGTAAATTCAATCGATGAGTGGCCCGTGCCATCTAAAGCTTCATGTATGCCAGCGCATAATCAAACAGTTTTTCTTTTCAAATATTTCGGCTGAATGTTTCAAAAAATACGCAAGCCGCAGTTTGAACTTTTTCAATATGCTAACCTTCAATGGATTTGAACAATTAATGAGAGCAGATCAATTCCAGTTCTATTTTTTCACACATATCAAGCTGGCATATATACTGATAACATGAAAAATTCCCAACTAGTGTAGCAATTCGTGCTAAGCTGTTAGCAAATATATGCAATGCATTGGACATATTCGCAAATAAACTGCTCTAACTAGTAGATCCACTAGTTAGAGCAGACCCAAAGAATGCTGCCTGACAATGGTAAAAATGTCAACATGTTATATATATGCACTGTTGTTTCACTTCCTAGTAAACCAGGTGAATAGTATTGTTATTATTGTTGCCACTGGTGTGAAAGACTAACCGAATAAAATTATTTAAATTTGGCAATTTAGCAAACAGGAAAACGCTACACCCTGTCATTTTATCAATAAAATTAGTATGCATGGTCCCAAGGTTTTGAGCTGACTTCATTTAGTAGAGTCCCACATTGAAGATAAGTTCAAGGCTATTTTATGTTCTCTTTTTATTTTAAATAAACAAGACAACAATAATTACTCTGATTGAGCTTGTTGAGAACTAAAAGTGTGCTGGGATTTAATAGAAGCCAAAGACCTACAAGCAAACATGTTCCACAACCATATTACATCGGCACATAAGAACATTTTGTGCCAAACTGGGAGAAAAGAATATCTGACAGTTTCATTAGATAAACAATTTCAGTTGCATCAATGATATACTGCCATAATCACACGCGCTGCTGCCCGTGGTGAACCAACATCAATATATGCCGTGACTCGCCTGTTTGATAACAGTCTTTTACCCAAAACCGTTAGAGACTTAAGACTTGAATCTGAGACTGAAACATAACTGGATCACCTAATTTCAGCCAAATGCTGAAATTTAGGTGACCCAGTCTTAACCAAATGTTTACTTCTGAGGCACTTTCTCACGGCTCCTAGGGCTAATTACAGTGTACTATTACTATAGAGTAAGTATCGAGTAAGTATACAGCCCACACAGGGGACTGTATATCATTGGTTTCATTAAGATTACAAAAACATAATTTATTTAGCATTTTGTATTATAATTAGTACAGCAATACAGTAGAGCATTTTCTTGAGATGCCGATTGCGGTAAGTCGTGTTGCTGGTTACCTAGTGTATGTTGCAAGCCAACGGACATCCTTGCATTTCAATTTTTAAACATGGAAATTTTTTAATAACGTGAGAAGCTTTCAGATCACCACTAATCCTTAGGTAGATAGTTTATTAGCAATCTGATTCAGTAGAGGTGGAACGAGACAGGTTTTTTAAGTTCGAGACGAGACTCGAGACACTGTCTTGTGAAAATTCGAGACTCGAGACACGAGACAGTAAAATAATGAGCATTTGGTGATGATTTCATTACACAAGTACTAGCTACTCGGTATATATAAATTAATAAATCTATTTTTAAATTGAATTTTCACCTGGTGTAAACGATTTCAATACAACAATTTAATAGTGATATGCATGTAGTTTTTGTAAACAAAAGTGACACAAACAGCTCTAAAATACCGAAGTTATATATTCTAAGAATTTTGAGCTTGATTGATCATAATTATCATAAACATATTGCTTTGTACATGTATATTTTTACCATCTATTGAATAGTTCTTACTGTTTTAATGTAATGTGTAATGAAACCGATAGCCGTCGCTCTACAAAGAAATACCGCAACTAAAAGAACACACGATAACACTTTCATTCTTATCGTTTCATTAATGTTAAGTTTTGTTTATGTATTAACTGTAGTATGTGAATTATATTTAAATTGTAATCATGAAATTATATTAATTACTGTATACATGCACATGTATATTCTTATATTGAGTTAACAAAACGTCATTGTTAACCGAACACGGACTATGGTCGACACGGCCTTTCGTTCGTTTCTCCGTGTCCGGGCAAGTTTTACCCGCGATTGGTAGTATATACGTAGAAGAGGCCCGAATTTTATGAAGGTCAGTTGGTGTTTAGACACGATACGATAAAATACAGACATTTTACCCGCAAAAGTTATCCAATTTATTAAATTGGATTATCCGAAGAGTAATTAGATACGACCCGGTATTTGTTTTAAGAACACAGAATCGAACTAAAATATAACAAGGCCGTTGTCCGGACTACAATATTAGACTCAGTGGCCAACATAATCAGTAGCAACAGGTAGTAACGGACCGGGTATAACTTTAAAGGCAGCTGCCCGCAATCCATTACAATATATGGAGTTGTTGCTACCGCAAGAAGCCATGTTTTAACGACCGTGCGCAGGCGCTTTAGTTCTATTTCCTGTCTCGAGTTTGGCAATAGTTAACTCGAGACGAGACCGATACGAGACGAGACAGGTCGATACTCGAGACGTCTCGTGTCTCGTTCCACCTCTATGATTCAGGCACTAAATACAACAGAGTAGAAATGTTACATAGTTAAATCTCACCATTGAATGCAGTTGTTACTCCCGAATCGATAATATACTACAGGCAGTACGCAGAGATCAGCAGTTACGTTCCTACTAACAGCAGTAGCAGGCTATTGTCTTGAAATCAGCAAGAAAGCTTCAGCCAATCGCATCGAGCCTACAACGGCTAGTTGCGTCCTCAAAGTATAGGAGGCGGAGACAATTCATCCCTGGTTTATTACCCAGCGCTGCGTATCATACACCACGCTGAGCCCTGCTACGTCCTGATTAGTTCAAAACATCTTATTATGGCTAGGCTGAGGAATTATTCCACAGTTGGCTAGAAAGAACCAGTGATAGTTTGACCCAGCTACAACCTGCAGGACACAGAATGCATTGACTTATTGATGTTATCAATCTGGATATAGCCTTTTGTTTGCAAACTGATATTGCAGCGGTAAGAAATGAACATAGGACATTCACAAAAACACGAATGATTCTTGTTAAACTACCGTCACTGAAAACTATCACAATTAACTAACTTTGTGCCTATGTGAGCAAAGGTAATGGTTGATATATATTTATTTTTCTGTTTTTGTTTATAAATAGTCATAGTATTATAAAATCTCTGAGCGTTTTAATCACGATAAATTTTTATCAATTTTAATCTAGAAACATTTTGGTAATCAGATCATCTCATACATCAACAACAATTGTAAATGAGAGAAAAATACTGTCATATTCTGATGAACTTTAAAAGAATTGTGTTAGTTCATTTTCGTTGCCAATGTACTCATGGCCATGTTTATTTTAACACTCTTTTATTGAGTGCACACGACTCCAAGATGTGTATACGTAAAGCTATTCGGTAGCACAATTTAGACTATATTCGGACAATTAATATAACAGTTCAATAATAATCTACAACAGTTTCACATAACCTAATATAAATATTACCTAATATACCTTAATTAATCAGATTTCTAAAGATTGTAAACCAACTCCAATTGGTTGGTTGTGTTTCCATAGCAACAACAAAGGATACTTGAATTTTGAAACATACTTTCAAATACCTCTTGTAAACCTGTTTCGGTTTTATTGGGGCTTGAACCCAGAACCTTTAGTAACCATGTAGCAAAAATAATACTCTTAAACCATCAAGCTACAAATTCTATTATTTATAACAATATTATACTGTTATTACTATATTATTGATCAGGAGTTGAACCCGGGGACCTCTCACACTCAAAATGAGAATTATTTCTTATACCATCAAGTTATCAATCAATGCAAGCAATACTTTACTAACTAGTAATTTCTCCAGAGAAGCAAGGCTAATATTAAAACACATTTTGAGACTTTTTAACAAATGGTTGATGAGCCAAATAGGATTGGAGCCTGAAACCTCTTGCACTTTAAACAAGAATCATATCTCTGGACCGTCAAACGGATAATGATGAAATCAGAAATCTGATTTATTCGTAGTCTAAAAAGCTAAAACAATTTTCAAGAAAATATCAACAATTTAGAATAACTGGAAATATGATTGAAAAATGAAAAGAACTCAGCAAAACTAACAAAGACCAGAGCACAATTAAATTTTATGTAGCTATTTTATGTAGTCATAGGTCAGTCCAATTAAACTAGCTAATAGTTATGCTACTTACTTTAAAACTTTCAATTCTCCCAACAACTCAAATTTAGCATCATATTCAAAAACATTATAATCTATCAAAACCCCCCTAAAAAGTTTCAAAAATATGATGTACCCTAAAGTTGTCAAATTGTAAAGATTGAACTCATACCTATATAAAAAATAAGCACAAAGGGTCGATGACTTCATGCAAAATAAGAAAGCAAAAAATAATTTGAAATCACTTTTATCAGAGTGTGTACGTACGCGTCTGTAACATTCAGTGTTTAGTCACATAGCCTACTGAATATAAAATAGTGGGAGCTTTTTTATTGGTGTACGCAGGGACAGAGTCAGATAGCCCTTGTTGTTAGCAAATAAGTGTATGTATGCCTTGCTTCATTAAAAACCTTAGCCTAAGATCTAAATAAATAGTCAATGTTGACAGGCTATGATAGCTGAGTATATAGCTGTTCTGTTAGAAAAGCTTTCAATGTATACAGGAAATGTTTTGAGGGCATTCATTCATGTACCATTATTTAATTGATAGAGTAATTACCGTGTCAGAAATTAAGGATATCTTGAAAGAATTTAACATAGTCTCGTCAAAAAATATAAAAATTAATTATTTTCAGTTATATCCGAGTCAAATTCAAAACAGACATGAAACATGTAATTAATTTTTTTGTACAAATATGAGTAACTGAATAAAGATAATAGTCTTCAAATGATTGTTAGTTTGACATGTTGGGAAAACCCAGTCTTAATAAAGTTTGACCGGCTTGACCAGGATTCGAACCCAGGACCTCCTACATTCCAAGCTAGAAATGTACCAAGACTCCTAGCGCTATGAATAATATAAAAAACTCTAACATTTTGTTAGGGTCTCCAAAGCAACAAGAAAACATATTAAAAGTTTCCTTTCATATCAATCTAAAAAATATTATTCAGCTTCACCAGGATTCGAACCAAGGACCTATCGCACCCAAAACGATAATCACACCCAGAGACAATCAATTAACCAACGATTTAACTGAAACCTGGCTTGTTGCTACGTTCTCTAAAGCAACAACTAAATTGGTTTTTTCTACTGTTGCAAGTAGTAATGCTTCACATTGGGGTAACTGAAATCTCAAAACATTTGAGTTTTTTCGGAACGCAAGTAGATGATAAACCTATGAGCAAGGCACTTCCAATGCGTTGAAAATGCGTTGAAAATGCATTTCCAATGCATTTTCAATGCATAACAACGCGTAAGAACAATATACATAGTTTTATTAATTGCGTGAAGTATATTTGTAAAAATATTTCGATGAATAAGGTTACAAGAAAGTGTAAACGGAAACCATCTCTCACAACTACATCACATTTGAGCCGTTTTGAAAGGGAATCCAAACTACGGCGGTCTCGTGTGGCTGCGCTTTTCTGTTCGTTTTTGAGCTTTTAAGAGCTTGTATTTACTTTTCCACACATTTGGCACCTACAACACAACAGAGTAAGACATGGTGAATCTTTTGATCCCAAATAACTGTAATGTGAATTTTGTTGCAAGTCAACCTTTAAGGTGCTTCCAGATTTTGCATGTGCACAAATAATAGTTAAAACATTAACAAAAAATATTTGAAAATCTCATGAAAAAAAACAAGCTACAATTTCCTTATTATACGGGAATTTACACAAGCACGTTAGATTTTTATAAAATACTTTACTTCACTGAAATCACTTTAATAGAATAGTTTTTGAAAAGAATTTAAAAATGACCAAAGTAGCTTTGCAATATATTTTCATTCTAGAAATCTTCAAAATATTTCAAAACTTTTATGATCTTAATGTTTATTCATTATTAGTAGCAGTGTTCCTAAATTACCAAGTTGTAGAAAACTCAAGTGAATTGCTCCGCATAGGCAAGTCTTACAAGTGGATTGTCACAGGCTTACGTTGGATATGAAATTATGGTATGTAATTTCCACCAAGAACTGCCATTGAAGCTCTTGATAAACTCTGTGAGACACTGAAACCTAAAAGCATTTCTAATTAAAAATGTCTAAGTACAAAATGCCAAATGAGGTTTTCCAATGGTTTTGACAACAATTCAATGGTGGCACAACTCCTCACCAGTTCAATTGCCAACTATTCTGCAAGGTCTGTCAACACCTTTACAATTTTTCACAGAAATAATATTGAATTATGAGTCCCGAAGTCTTAGTTGTCAGAGATTGTCAGCTAGTGGTCCCTTGTTCTACTTACACATTTAAACATAAGGAAACAAGTCAAAAAGAGCTCAGAATCTGATCCCATGTTTTAAGAATATCCCAAGTTATACGAGGTCACGAGTTCAAATCCTTTGCGATGCAATATTCTTTTTAACATCTAACTGTAGATTCAGACGGAGAACCCGATGGAAACACAGACACACCTTCAATTATACTAATGATTGAACATGTAGATAGTCAGGTTCAGTGATACATAAAATATATAATAAAGATAACGATATAAAACAGCTACAATTACCAAATGTTAAGACTATCAAGGCTGAATCAAACCTGAATTAAAAGAAATGGCACTGGAAATGCTAGTACTTGCATCAGCCTTGCAATGAGTGGTATGCCGACAACATGGGATTGTTAGAAACTCGCTTAACCTTTTGTATGTGAATTTTTATATAATAAAATCTATTTCGACATTTAAAAGTAGTCAAACTACTTAAAATTTAACTACTTTAAAATTACTTTTAAATCAAATTTTTTTTAACAAATTATTAAAACTTTCTTAAACCTTAAAACATAAAAAATACCTAAGAATTATATTACATTTGAATCATAAGGAGACTTTTTTCAACTTTATAAAGATTAACAAAGAATTGAAACAAAATTTTAAATTTGTTTAACAAAAAAACCTGTTTAATCTTTAAATACTCACTTTAAGTAATTGGTTTTATAAAACAACCTAATTTTGAATTGCATTATAAACACAACCATATCAGTTTTAACGCTACTCACTAACAATTAGCCAGCCAATCATTGCAACTGGGCCAGAGCAAATATCAAGCAGCCCTAATACAAAACACTCAGGATACGATAACCCGGTCATACAAAACTAACTAAAACTTTCTTTGAATATTTTATAAGCATCAGCTATCTAGCTAGTATCTGCATTGCATCAGCATTTACAGTGCACCAGAAAGTATCCTCAATAAGTGATGAAGTAGTCAATTTTCCACATTGCATCAAGTTGTCTGGTTTTCTTCTAGCAGTCTCTGCACCAGCAAGCAATAATACGGAATAATTAATGAATCCAAAAATAAATATATTCTGTTGCAACGCAGATTCTCAAAGGACTGCAGACCTATTTTGTTCCCAGGAGTTGACGTTCAACAAAAGTGGAAGTATTTTAAACACCTATCAAAAGCAAAAAACCAAAGCGAGTGAACAACTCCAAACTGTATTTTTTTCAGACTGATCAAACTGATGAGACTGACAACTCCTAATAATGATTTTTTGCATCGGAAATATTAGTTAATCTATAATGGGTTATGAAAAAAACTGTCAATGGACACTTACCTTGCAGATTTTCATAGCAGCCCATCGTAATACGTTTAGCATAAAAAGTGGGGATTCAGCCAATATGTCGAAGCAGGGAATACACCATCTGTTGGCTAACATCTGTTTCAACCTCTGTGGAAATTCATTGTACGATAACAAATAGATGAGAGCTTTAGAAAGGAAAATTCAACATTTTAGTAGTTTTACTAGCCACACTGTTCTAGTTATTATATTTATAATAAGTCATTGACAGTATCATAACTGGTTACCCCAGTACTCTGTGTTTAGCTAACAAGAAAAAATGTACTAAGCCTCCAAATAAGCTTTCAGTAAACATTTGAATTATTCTCCTGGTAAAAACTTCCTTTTTTACATACATGTACATGCAAGATTGATTGAAATAGTAGATAACTCAAAACCATACTTTTTTATTACTGCAAAACATTTTAGTAATTTCCTTTTGAAAATTGCATAAATGCTTAACTGTCTACCCATATACTCATAAATGCTTTGTAAAAGGACCTTAAAAAAATTTAAAAAATTAAAATAATCTTTGTAAATGAACAAATTAAATATAAAGTTTCAGCAAATTTCTTTGGCAATTACAAAGCGCGCAAAGTTTACAATATATTTGAAAATTTCAAGCAATGGCTTCTAACGATGCTTTGCTTATAAGTTCTGTAAAATAAAGTATAAGTTCTTGTATGACAATTTTGAGGATTATGCAATCGGAACCTGAATGCCTCACAGGTACTGAATAGTGTACGACTACATATGTAACATAAAAGCTCCTTAAAAGTAGCGACACTGTGTTTCAACATACCTCCAAGCATTCAATGCTAGCACCAGCTGCAGCAGCCAAATCCGTAGATTTCTTCAAAAAATGTCCTTAATCTTTCTTCATTGCATTTCAGCTATCTCGTAAGCATTACAACAGCCTGCGAATGATAAAGTTGGAACAGTCAAACCCATACTTACGTCCAATTCATCAAACAAACTTTCTAAATGCGATGACGGTGGTGGATACTGACTCTATAGTTTAAAGAATTTGTAATATTCAACTTGCAAAGGTTTCAAATACTTCAGATTTTTTGACAGAAAATGATGAGGCTAGTAAAATCTGAAAAATAAATGAAAAAATATATTTTTAATTCACATTTTTTCCTTAAATAAAATGAACTAACTTTAATGGAAAGTTAGTTCAAAGTTGCAAAGTAAGGCTAGGTATTCGTCTGTACTCAGTTGAAGCAATCAATCATGGCTTCATAGGAAGTCAGTAAATAATTTTTTTAACGAATTTCTGCACCCAAAACAAAAATCATACCCTAGACCATCAAGCTTCGCATTAAAAATTTTAATCAAAGAAAATCTGACTCTTTGTTAGTGTCCCCCAAAAAACAACAAAGCAAATTTAGAAACATACAGATATTTTTCTAAAAGGTTTTATTGACTTCACTGAGATTTGAACTCTGAACCTCTCGCACCCAAAACACAAATCGCATCATAAACCATCAAGATATAAATTATGTAAACTAAAATCTACCTTCTTGGTAGTGTCTCCTAAACAGCAATAAAGCATATATTGAAACAGACATCCGAAAAGTTCCTTAGAAGATTTATTGACTTCACCGAGATTTATGCCGAGATCTCTCGCACTCAAAACGAGAATAATTTTCTAGACCATCAAACTACCAATTAATGCAAACCAGATTTAATTTTGAAGTAATATTTTCAAAGCGGCAAGGCATATATTGAAACACACTTTCAGATAGTTTTTAAGCATTTTAGCAAGCAAACAAGATTTGCTTGCTAATCTTGTTTGCTTGCCACAACCATTCGCAGCTTAATCGTGAATCATATTTCTAGGCTATAAAACCGATAATACTGTAATTACCAACTTATTTATTTATACTGTCTAAAAAGCTACAAACATTTTTTTAAAACTTTTTTTCGCAGATGGCCATCAGTAAGCATGTTTTGAAAAAAAACAAATTACTGCTTGCCTTTTTCAAAGGAACAAGTGTGATATCAGAATTAAATTATAGTTTCAATTATTATGAAATAATTACTTAAAAAGAAGTATTACCAGCGCATAATTAGGGAGAAACTTGTGATAGTTGGTTAGCAGTTGTTATTGAGTCAGTCATCAATTGTATGGATTTTAATTATAACTCTCAAATAAGACAATGACATCAGACGAGATTGGAGACACGAAGGATTAAAAGTTACATTGTGACTCCCTAACCTTAAGTTCGATCAATAGCCAGAAGTCACTAAACAATCTCAGGAGCTAGGTATTGAACCTACGAGTGTTGTTCATAAACCTACTGTCGGATTCCACACACATTTGTGTATACTTTTGGAATTCAGTAACATATATTAGAAGTTTTTAGAAGGAATGCAGTAGTTTAACCTTGTATGTGGTTCACAGTGATAAATGTTGAACAACATTGATGAGCTATGTAAGACATTAAAATCAATTATGTATGACATCTTGTGTCATTAATTTCAAAAGTTACTTTCAATGATTATTACAGACAGTATTTGGCGGCGAGCTTTCATGCCCTACCAGTATCTACTATAATTTGTAAAATGATTGTCATTTTAAAAAGACTCAGGATATGTGATTCGCCTACCAAAGTGATATGCCTAAGTGAGCTAAAAAATGTTCCATATTAAATAAATTATATTGAGAGGTCATGTCTGATTGCAACATAATTTAGCAACTTATTTCAGAGAAATTCCTTGATGTAAAAAATCTGGCTCATCGATAAAGCTGGTCGTGTAAAAACATGCATTGGAAATACCAATTTCTGCTTGCATTTTTACAAAATAACATGAATGTCAGAAATTAAGAATAGCTTCAAAGATTATAACACAATTGCTTCATAAAGTATTACTCGCACACAACTAGTGAGATGTTTGCCATAATTACTTGGCAGTTATTCTTGAGTGAGTTCATTGAATGGATTATAATTTTAACTCAAAATAAGCCAATAACATCAAGCGAGTTAGAAGACACCAAAAACTGAATTTAAACCAGAACTCCTTAATTTTAAGTGTGCTAAATTGCAAGACATAATCAAACATTTAATGAACATCTGCAGTTACTAGGTATAGGAGATATAGGTTTAGTTTACCACAAAGAGTTTTAGCAACCTACAATCTTTAGCTTAGGGCAATCAATGCTGACCATGAAAGTAGTGCAGCCACATATACACACCTTCGTTTTTATGAGTAAGAAGTAGAGGTCTGACCTATTAATAATATCTGCTGTCTAATAGTATATAGTTTCATGCTGTCTATAGGTTTATGATTGTCATTTTAAAATGGCAATCATCATGTGTGCGCAAACAGTTTCGCAGGTAAATGACAAACATGAAGTGTTTCCAATATTGTAATGCCTCACATGTACTGAGTAGTGTATGACTATACATGTGGTATAAAAGCTCCTCAAAGGTAGTGATAGTGTGTTTTAACAAACCTACAAGCAAACAGGAAAGCATTCAATGCTAGCACCAGCTGCAGCCAAATCAGTAGATTTCTTTAAATAATGACCTTAATCTTACTTCATTGAGTTTCAGCTACCTTGTAAGTATGTATTACAACAGCCTGCGAATGATAAAGCTGATACAGCCAAATATATACTTACATGCATTTCATCAAACAAACTTTCTAACATGCAATGACTGTGATGCATACAATGACTCTATAGTAGAAAGGAATTTGTAATATTCAACTTGGAAAGTTTTCAAATATTTCAGATTTTTTGACAGAAAAAAATGAGGCTAGTAAAATCTGAAAAAAGAAATAAAATAATATATGTTTAATCCAAATTTATTCCTTAACTAACTTTAACTAACTTTAATGGAAAGTTAGTTCAAAGTTGCAAAGTAATGCTAGGTATTAGTCTGTACTCAGTTGATGCAATCAAACATGGCTTCATAGAAAGTCAGTAAATCATTTATGTAAATCAATTTCTGCACCCAGAACAAGAATCATACCCTAGACCATCAAGCTATTAACCATTTTAATCAAAGAAAATCTGACAAGTTAGCTAGAGAGAATCAGTGATGCTTGGACCCAGCTACACCTGCAGAACACTGAATGCATTGACTTATTGATGCTAACAATCCGGATATAGCCTCTTGTTCACAAACTAATATTACATCGGTAAGAAATAAATACAGGACATGTCACCAAAACACAAATGAGTTTTGTTAAACTACTGCCTATCTATTTGTCTATTGCTACCTGTCTATGTGAGCAGAGGTAATAGCTACTAAATATTTATTTTTTTGTTTCCGTTTATAAATAGTCATATTATTATGAAATCTCTGAGCGTTTTAATCGCAATCAATTTTTATCAATTTTAATCTTGAAAAATTTTGGTAATCAGATCATCTCATACATCAACAACAATTGTAAATGTAAGAGTAAATTGTAAACTTCCCAGCTACATGTCATGAAAGAAGTGTTTTGTGTAGTTGAAATAAATTAAGAGAGAAAATAAAACAACTGTAAAGGTTTTCAAACTGTCTCAAACAACTACAACTTTCAAAATTCATATCATGAGGAAAAGGTTTTGTGCAGGACAACTGATTTAAAAATATATAAATTAACTGGAAAGGTTTTCAAACCAATGTAAATTAAAAATTTCATAACTTTCATAACTTTCATAACTAGCAACCTATATCTTTTGAAAATGTATAGTGAAACCTCAGTTTTCATGGCGCTAGATTTTATCTCGGGAAATCTTAATCCTTTAAAGTGATATTCAAAAAACCCTCAAAAGTTGCAAAAAGCTTGACAACATTTAAACTTGTCTTCTGCAGACAATGATACAGGTTTTAGTAACTATCATATGTTAAATGATTACACAACTCTGAGAAGACTTAATATTTTTGTGAAAAAATCATTTCTCACTTGGTTTCAGACAAACGAAACATAAATCTTCATAATAAATTGCAAATCTAAATTTACATGCACAAAACTCTTCATAATAAATTGCTAAGCTAAAATTATAAAAAGGCAACTCAGAAAATGTAGGTTCTAGAATTGTACCCATAAGATTATTTATTTTAAGATTTCAATAGATTGCTTTGACAACACACGGTGGTTGGTTGCAAAAACATCCGAGGCAAGCAACAATCCCAAGCAATGGCTGGTGATACGAAAGAAACACATAGGAGAACTGAGTTGAGAAAAGTGTTCCATCTTGAACAGAAATTGGTATTTCAGTCGCTGAAAAAGAAGGAGTAACTCCCCCTGCAAAAGACGAGTTTCCTTCGAGTTTTATCAGTAATCCAAGCTACTACAACTTCTCTAACATGTAAGGGAAAAGTTACATATTAAAAAAATAAAGAAGCATGGCTTACTTGCATATTTTAGCGCAAGTAAAATTAAACCTTTTGAGAGCACTCTTGTGCAACTAATTTGGCAGCCTATGAAAACCAACAAGAAAAAGATTTAATAAAAAGCCACAGAGCAAACTTTGCCGAATAATCACAGTAACAATGAAATAATATATTTATTTATAATTTTTCTTTAGTATAATAAAGGACTATTATAAACAGTTTAAACTAGAAATAAGGTAAGTAGCACCAAGTCTATCAGGGGTGTAGATTAACTCGTTACAAATATAAAAGAGGGTCAGCTAAATATGATCAAAAAACTTTAGTCTAGCGGCAGGACTAGTTTTACTAACTTTATCATCTGACAATTTATGATATCTTTCAGTTTACTTTGAGAAGAAAATTGGACTTGTCCTCCCTTGGTTTGCTCGCATTTGATAACATTACATAACATTTGCTTGTTTTGGTATATTAGCGTTATACTAGCCTGTTTGTGTTTTAGCATAATTGTATTTTATAAATTGTGCTGATAGAAATTCTCACTGGATAGTAAGATTAGCAAGAGTAATTCTTAGCCTGAGAGCCCTGCCATGAGCGACAAGAGCTAATGAACAAAAATGACCAATAGGCAATGGCTACCCTCTGTTCGCTAAGATTCCTCTATATGCTCTGCTCTCTTAAGTTTTACACACTTCTCACATACAATGGTAGCATCCTATTGAGAATTTCATATTGACACCATGAAAACTCCTGAGTGAACACAGTACAGTCAGACCTCAACACGCTAGCATCCTGTGTTCTGATACTGACCTCGTATGTCAGTCCTCTTCTATCTCAAATCAATTCGTACTATGTAAAATATATAAATTTTAATTATATTATTGAAACTATTATTATTTTATAATTATCATTACTGTGAATTCATATACTGAAATTAGTCCATTCCTACTCACTGAAAATACCACCTATAATACTGTGTGAGTTGTAAAAAGTCCCAGCTTTCAGCACACATACGACATACCCGTGGCCTTGCCTCTTTTTGCGTTGCTTTGGATTTCCTTTCGTCTTCAATTTTAGCCTTTCTATAACATTTCAAACTGACTCAACGAGAAAACCGAACGATGCTATTTTTACAAGTGGCTTCTCCTTTGATAAGTGGCC
This sequence comes from Watersipora subatra, assembly GCF_963576615.1. Taxonomy (NCBI): domain Eukaryota; kingdom Metazoa; phylum Bryozoa; class Gymnolaemata; order Cheilostomatida; family Watersiporidae; genus Watersipora; species Watersipora subatra. The sequence goes on from NC_088712.1 coordinate 9,041,895, forward strand.
AACTAGAAGCCACGTAGAGAACCGCCTCATACGCTCGTATTTCACATTTGCATCACATCTATTATCAAATATTTGTTAGAAATCTTTGTCATGCCTCCATATTCTCGTATGTTGGGAGACTCATGTGACGAGGTATAACTGTAGCATTACACACAAGTAAACCATAGAGCATCCCTTAAACTATACATCTATGAATATTTGCATGTCACAATGGGACTAAAACTTAAAAACAGGGGCGTAAGGTTAAGAAAATTCAAAAATTTTAGAATTCTAATCAAACTTTATATATTGAATGATTGATGATTTCTCTGCAAATTAGGTTAAAAATTGTATGAGCCTATAAAATATTGAGAAGCACTCACACATCCCATGTCTCTGTGTGTCCTCTTACTTTCTGGATGGTTAGTCACCCTCCGCTTGTCTAGCCACTGTCTCCTTGACTAGCCATTTTGTTCATGTTCAACCACTTGTTTAACCAGTTTCACCTTTTCTTGGCATACCTAACCACCTTCTACCAATCCATTAGCAGTATTAAACACTAACGTAGATAATATATTTCAATAGGTCAACATAGCCTTATAGCCATCAAGCCAAAGGATTAAATGTTGAGTATTTAATTAGCAGCCATTAGGCCAGGATAAACTCAAAGATATTGATGAATAAACCTAAAGGGGTAGGTAGCTACTGTCAGGACACACCAATGCTAGTAAGCTCAGCATTGAACCAAAGAAGTAAATAAAAAAGACGTATTGGAATTTTTTGGCTAAATTGGCCATTTTTATTGAAAGCCCTTAACCCTTTAGCTGGGGAAACGACAAAATGTCATTTAACGGTTGCAAAGGGAAACAATTATTATGTAGTTTTCGGTAGACATTTACAAAGCTGTCACCCAGTAACATTAATTAAACGAAAGATATGAACAATAATAAAATTTTAAATTATCATCAACAATTTGCTAACTAGCAAATAATTTGCTAGTTAGCAATTTTAGGCCAAATTTTGTTCTTATTAAACTATGGAGTACTTATGACTCGCTGTCGAAGGTAGGCCCATGTTTTCAACTGTTTTTAATGTTTGTAGTTATCCTAGGCTTTTTCACTCATCTCTAACTCCCCGTATCTCACATGATGACGGGCTGAGACGTCACGCAATGCTCCGTAAATTCATTGTATAAGTCCTGATGAAAACATGATTATTCACCTCGTTATACACGCAACCTCAAGCCATGCCATTTTTATTTCCTCTAGATTTTTGTCTCTCAACATTTAATGCCATTTTTGGGTTATAATTAGAGAACAACTGTAATGTTATATCCATAATGTTTATCCATCCACCGATTGGTTATAAATTTGATAAAACAAGAGATCAAGGAGGTAAGCCGCTAACATCATAGTATGTTTAATAGTCATAGACCTGTATTTCTCTATAACATCAATATTCATAGTAAACTACAACCAGTTTCCTATTATTTCTGCATACTATTGACATTGAGTAAATTCTATTGAAATATATCAATAGAGTGAAGCGGCTTCATGGTAGTTTTATGAAATTACTCATCACGTGTCTACTTATATGAGCATGTAGCAAAGAATCTGGCAGAAATGCAAAAACAGCAATTTTTTTGTCAAAACAAAATCTTTTCAAATGACAAATATCATATAAAATTTGAAAAGTCTGAGTATATAAACTGGCCATTTGTAAGCGTCAAAACTAGCCAGAACTAATATTGGAGAGGAAATGAGGCTATAGATGAATATGAAGTTTATGCGTCTATGAGTTGATCCTACAGTAATACATGGATGAAATGTCATTTAATGAACTGTAATTTGACCTGTCTTCGGAGAGGCAATCTCTTTGTTACATCTACACAGTCAGTTTTTCTCTTCGAGTACTGAGCGATAAGGGTTTGATTTTATGTCAGCCATAGGGACGTGACTCTAAAAAAGGAATGAAATGGTTTTGAGAATATAAACTGACAATGGACAAATAGAACAGGTCTATAAGACATTAGACATATACAATTGAAATGAACAAGATGGGTAGGGAAAACATTCTAACAATTGACCAATCAGGGGTCAATTTACAGAGCCATAAAAACAATCAACCAATGAATACCTCTATGACGGAATGTATAAAGCTAAGGGTGACTAAATATTACTTCTAAAATGATATGAATAGGTGTGTGAATAAAAACTGAATGCTACACGCCTAGGAATAGGTATTGGATTAACCACCTTAACCATTTGAACTCTAGATGACCTTGCCAATGCGTGTCAGTACCCCTGGGCAATTTGTCTAACGAGCTAAGGTTTTGAAACTTTATTTAAATATATCAAAATGTGTTCATAATGCAATGATATTTGGTAAAACAAAAGTAAAAAAAGACGGGCAACTTACAGCAAATGTCATCAAACAGCAAAAAACAGTCTTTCACCGTTGTGGGCTAAAACCATAAAATTTGTACGATTTTAGAAGCTTGTAAAAACAATTACATTAGCATCATTTCCATCGAACACAAGATCATCATTGTTTCATGAATCAGAGTTAACTGGATAATTGTAGTTTAGTATTATCAAGTCCTGTATTTGCATCACAATCATTCATGACCTATAACCTAACAAGTCGTATCGGTTTGTTCGCGACAGCGTTCTAATAAAATTTGTTATTGAAACAGAGAGAGTAAAGATATTTGAAATCTGTTACAAATGGAAGCGAAATTTCTGGTCTAACCTAGTTTGCAAGAATTAATTTGGTTGGTTAGGCTGTTACCTAAAACAGCTTTAGTAAACAGAGCCATGTGAATGCCAGTATTTCGGCTGCTAGGGTTTTTGACACCTAGCAGCCGGAATACTGGCAAGCTAAAAGCCTTTAGCCTTTTAGCTTAACCCATATGAGTTAAAAGGTAAAGCTACAGGGCTTAACATAAAATGTATAGGTCTATGGTTGAAACCCTGAGGCTACAAAATTATGAATAGATTCAAGTGTGCAGTACAAGCATATGTTAACAGCAGGTAATAATACTGTGACTAATACAGGCAGCCATACTTACTGTAAGTAGTAGTAGTGGTCGACAGAAGCGAGTCTCCAAGTGGATTAACTAGTGCTAGTCATATCTACAAATTAGTACAGAGAACAACTGTTAAAATCCAATGTTCCAACACGCTAAATAATGGCACAAGGTAACGGGTAACACTTGGCATTGTCCACATGTTAACACTAACTTCCAATCACCAAGAGAAGACAACTGCGACTCAAATAATGGCTCAACAATGCATGGACGAAGACCCTTCATGGGCGCATACCATAATTGGGAACATACCATATATTAACTCACACCATACGCGCGTGTACACCATACACGCGTGTATACCATAAATGCATGCACACCATGCACGGGAGCATAGCATACACAGACGCATACTAGTCACAGGTGCATAGCATATACAAGCGTGTACCATGAACGAGTGAGTACATACCAAACATAGGCTCATACATAGGCTCATATACATACCGCCAGGTACATATCATACATGGGTACATACTGTATATGAGTGCTGCACGATATCTTTGCATGTATATTTGATTATTTGGTCTCTAAATATATCAAATATCGAAAATTATCGAACATTGGAGTTGTCTTCTATCGATATATAATGTTAGGCTTTAACATGAACGATATGAAAGGATATTGGTCAATATCAGTTAAAAAAAAAGAAATTGTCCCTCTGTCAATCAGAAGAGTGGACAACTCAAGTTTTGCAAAATAAACTACGCCGATATTTTGATAAAATATCGGTTTTGATATTCATATCGACTTGAAAACTGACAAAATATAAAATCATCCACGGAAATAAATCGTCACATCGAATGATATTGGTTTATCGTGCAGCACTACCGTATACAGGTACATACTTACCCATATGTAGGCCTATCATACTCAAGTATATTACAGTCATACCTCAACATAGGTGCTTAAAACATTCCGGGACTGAGTTCGTATGTCAATTTACTCATGTCTCAAGGCAATATTTCCTATTAAAAATATCAAACTACAAATTAATCTATAAGTACATGTATGCTGTGAAAAACACTTGAACATGATATTATGAGTAACAAGGTGTATTTAATTGTTGCAATTCCGAACATGCGCTCTAAAATTAACAAATACCTATTCCGTTTCTATGATCTGCAATAAAATGTAACATCAGTATGTATACTACTTTATGGAGGTTTTACTTTCAAGACAGACATTGTGGATAACTTTTAGCCAACCATTTGAAAAGTGTTTTTAAATGGATTCAAGGAGAAATACTGAAGGATCCTGTTGTCAAAAGCGGCCTTTGCATACTTGGCCATATAGTGGCTATATAGTGGCCATCGAGAACCGGCTCGTATCTCAAAGGTTACTCGTATCTCAAGGAAGGAACTTGCTAAAAAGTCAGCTCGTATCTCGCATTTTGAAGTACTCATATATAGAGGTATGTCTGTAACTAATATAGTAGAGTATAGACATTGTATACACATATAGTGATGTGTATACAGTGTCACAAATATATACTTTAAATACAAGTGACTAAATCCAAGTGACAAAAACAATTTTTGTCTTCGGCATCAAAAAGAAAAACCTTGATAAATGAAAACTGGTTCAGCAGGATTCTTCTGAATTCAAAAACTAGTCAAACTTGTACATGCAAAAAGGTCTTGTTTATCTGTTACTTCATATGCAGACACGAATTACTATGAGGTGTCACACACCCATTACCCTACTACAGCCCTATGAAGACATGTCTACTCATTGAACTTAAAACCCCTGGAATGGCAATCACGTGACTTTTACGTTGATAATAATACGTAAACGTATGCGCCATATTGGAGAGCTAATCGAATGCTAGTTCCGTTTGTAAACAAACGGTGAAAAATGACAGAAATGTACATATTGAATAGTTATTTTCCAGCTGGGTGTTAATGAAAGCTACTCCTACACAACGTTTAGAGTGCCCTGATAGAAGAAAACCTATTTATAACATATGGAGTGGGATATATCAAATGATAAGTAGATGTATAATAAATTTTCGTCGACCATGTTACTCATACAAACTGTTGAATTACAAATGCATAAACCCAGCAAATGATATATTCAGGCAAATAACAACTGTTCCATTATATTAAAATTTATATTACATATGCATAAATGCATATGGAAAAACTTAGCACATGAAGTATTTCGATAAAAACAACACATAGGTATGCTGCCAAAACAGAAACTGTTTTCAAGATTTAAGTGATAATAGCTTATGAATGTATGATATGTATAATACAGTATTTGTAAAAGATGGAATGAACTACTGCAACAACTAAACGGAAATTAAAAACCGTTGTAATAGAGAATAATCAAAATAATGCAAACAAGGAAATGCAGGAATTAGTGTAATCAGATGATTAAACTTATACATACACGTTACAGAAACTGTGTAAAAGGAGATTTGTATACCACTGAATATTGAGCCAAGGTGCATCAGTTTCTTAGAACTAAATTAGATTAGGAATAATAGCACAACAACAGCTGCAGATGAATATTACAGTGATTATATTGTTACTGGCCTTTAAAAAGTACTACTTTAGTATTGTATGCCACAAAGATGCACCTTGCAGTTTGAGTGTAGGATTTTAGCATAATGATGCTGTCGGAGATCATAAAACGACTGAATTAAGTTTTTCATCAATGACACAGTGGTTGGATATGCCATCTGCCGTATCCGTGAGGTGTTTCCCAAAGCATAACACATCACTAGACCTTACACTACTGATAAAATACACCACACAATGGAGTGGATCTGGCTTTGTATGAATACGAAAGTATTGATCTGCAACTAGCAGGATCTTGATGACATCGTCTGATGGACACACCAATCCTCCATTGTTTTGTAGCTTGAGTAGAGTATAGAGATGTCGGTACTGGATATTTGACTTAGTGGTAACCAGCAACTGACGGCCAATGTCACGACAGCACTTTAGTTAGCTTTTGCACAATGTAGCCAGCTATATAGACTATACTGTTACCTATAACAGAAATTTGACATCTGAAATCATTGAGTTCGACAAACTGATCAACTTCTGGAGTAGCCTGTATGATGAGAATCTCGTCTTGAGCAGTAACATTACCTGTCTTACTAGCATCTGATTCTGCACCACATTTGATGATAAGTTTGCGAAGGTAGCCTTAAACTGAGTAACAGTAGGATTATTATTCCAACCCCCTAAACAAAAGCATCAATTATAACAATTACATAAAATCAACAAAAATGAATGTCTTATTCACATAAACATAGTACCCTTAATAAACAACCATACAAGTAATAAAATAAATGAAAATAAAACAGCTCAAAATGCTACCATATCGCTATATAAAATGAAAATGTAGCAATTTTCACTGGAAGTCATTCACACCCATCTTAGGCATAAAGCTTAATGGTTGACTTGCAACAAAATTCACATTACCGTTATTTGATATGAAAAGATTCACCACGTCTTACCCTGTTGTGTTGTAGGCAGGGTTGTTAAAAATTGATAATATTTTTTAAATCAAAAAATCGATTTCTATTGTTTTATTTGATTTTTTTTTATTTAAATCGATTTTTTTTGTTCCAAAAAGATGTTTTATGTTCTAAATTGCAAGTTATTGCTATCAATTTGGAATTTATGATTTGCAGGAGTATTATGTAGTTTTATTACAACAACTAGGAAATGAAAAAAACATTTACACAGTTAACATTTGATAAAAAGGACAGCATAATTTATGCGTTGGACATTAAATCCCAGAAACGAAGATGAAGAATCACAGAGAACAGATCACACAACTGCTAAGCTGCAGACATATTCATAGGCACTTGCTGTGGCAGCTGTCACTGTTTTGGGTGCTGTTTGAGGTTTCTAAAATTTTTTTAGATAATAGCTACTTTAAGTTGAGCAACCTTGCAGCACTGTGCTTGACAATATGGTTTTAAATTTAATCATTGAAAAGTATCATTCAACATTGAAAAATATTACCTTTAAATGGCTTCAGTCGAACGTTTTAACCTGCTGTTAAAACATGGATCATTGAAATGTTCGTTGCAGATAAGTGCTCAAGGATCAGGCTTATTCACTCTTCTGCGGTTGCGATACCATTGTAAATAACGAGAGTTCTCGGTTGCTTTGTTTGGAAATCTAAAAATTAAAATGAAACTGTAGTAGTTAGTTAGCAACAGTAGTAATAACAATAGTATTATTACTCTTATCTCCTTACTGCTAGCTAGATCCAGGTACAACAATAAATAATATTATAAGCACGACAAACACTTCCTTCAAATATAAATATTTAGAAATAACCTAATGGGTTGTAGTTCCAAAATATTATTATAAAAAAAATTCAAAATTCAAATAATAAAAAACCTTCGTTTTGAAGGGCGAATATTTCACTCACTAGCTTATAAATTTATCTAATCACCGACAAAATACAGTCAAACTCGTACACTCAGTAGTGACACTGATCAACTCTCACTCACCCAGTGACTAGTGTAGTAGAACTAACTAGTGGCAGTACTAACTAGTAGTAGCACAACTATTAGTAGTCGTAGACTTGAGCAATAGTAACAGAACTAGTAGTAGAAGTGACTCACTTGTGAAATGTCATGCCTTTTCCTTTAAAAGTCCATTCTTGCGGTTTTTGCAGTTCATGGAATAGCAATAGTACTGTGCACCTACACCCTTATCTCTCGTACATAAATTATTAGTAGCAATCTCAGTAGTCTGTTCCTTTGATTGAGCGGTGTATGCGTGACCTTCCATAGCTGTTAAATCTGAAATTAGATTTCTTTCTCACATTGAACACAATGAAATTGACTTGAACATTAACTGATAATGGCGTCGACCGGATTTCCGTACTCGCGAATGACCTCTTGCCATTCCAGGGGTTTTAAGTTCAATGTGTCTACTGGTCTGCACAACATAGCCTTCCGCACTGACTCAACCAGGTGTCCTACACTATACCTGTACAGAGACTAAGTAAATTACTCATCCTATGCTATTTATAGAAGGCTGGCACAGGATGTTTGGACTAGTGCCAAATTCAATAGCCTTATTTAGATGAAAAGGCAACTACTACTAGTGAGATGGGGGAATGTAAAGTCTGGTTCCCATATTGATTGCGAGACTCCGGCGGTAACATTCGCAGCAAAACGCTTGCGACGCTAGGCTCGCCGTGCCGTTCCTATAATGGTGACCTTTACCCGTACAGTGCCTTTCGGGAAGGTTTTGCCTACGGTCTTTTGCGAAATTTGAGCAGGGCAAAACAATTGCGAAACCACCAGCAGCTACCGGCGGTCCTCGGCGCGTAGGTTTCCATTTCACCGCTAATAGCCTGCGGTGCTGACACCGGTGCTTTGCGACGTATATGGGAACCAGGCTTTATGTCTCAAGCTGCTAATATATCCATCAGATCTTGACACACCTCCAGTCCATGCCAAGACGATCCATAAAAGTAACAGTAGAGATTAAGGTGAATACAACCAGATGTGGTGCAGAGGTGAGATATTCCTATCACTGTACTTCATGTACCTACAAGCAATGAAACATAGGAAATCACTACACTGTCTTATCAATGAGCAATACAACGGAATAATTCACAAACCGACATTATTAAGATTTTACAAATACATGTATGCAAGGAATTCAACAACAAACAGAACCGGCTATGCAATTGAGTCTGACTCAACAAAACCTGCAGTTCATGGTTTTGTGACTATTGTGTTTCTATGGAAACAGCAGAGGCCATCCCAAATTAACAACTACAAGTTCTACAGGTAAAATGTTATGTATAACAAACAGCAAAGAGCATTGGCTGCAGAATAATATTTTATACATTTATCTTAACAAGCCTTCCTGTTAAAACTTACACTCACCAGCAGAATACTAGACAAGCTAAATTCATCAAATTTAAAAGTGTTAAATAAATGTTCTAACAGTTTAAAAGGATAGAGCTAGCTAGATAGTATTCTATTAACATCTTGCATATCACAAAGAGAAGTCTTGTGAGTTGAGTATCACAGGAAAATGGATAGAATTCGCTGACTTTGAATTCACTGCAGCTGACTCTAGTGATAAACACTTGTGTGTATGTATTTAGAGTGCTTAATATTTACTCCCGCTGCTTTGTCATGACTGGCTAGGAGAGTCCAAGTTAATATTTAAAATTAACACCGAAAGGAACAAAAAAGTACTTTGAATTTTAACCCTTTGAACCCTAACGGCCAGCATTCCGTAGAGTATGTCAGAAACCTAACAACTGGAATAACGACATTCACACGATACTGTTTACATATGCTGTATATAAGTGACAGCGTAAACCAATCAAATTAATTGTTGAACAGGCATTAGATCAGAAGTAAATATTTTTATGAGTTTTTAAAATCATACGGATTTTTAGTTTTAGTCCGAATACTGGTGAAACACTGTTTTTTTGCTGTTTGATGACATTTGCTGTGGGTTGACCGACTTCCTTGCTTGTGTTTCACCCAATATCATTGTGTTATGAGCACATTCAGATATATTTAATACAAATTTAAAAACCTCAGATCGTTGAACAAATTGCCCAGGGTTACGGACAAACTGACAAGAACAGCCAGGGTTCAAAAGGTTAAGCTGCTAAAAAAACAATTTAATTCCTATAAAATCCATCTTATTACCTATAAAATCTACCATTCATCATCTTGAACCAGGAGTGTGTTTGATGAGCAATGGTAATAATAACAGTATGTAACTCAACTAATACTACTATTACTGCTCAGAGCTACAAATGAAGAAGTTGTGTGCTCATGACTTCCATGTAATATAAACAACTATAATAAAGGTATGATCTTTGGTTAACAAAGCCAGCATTTAAAAAGTCCATAATTGAATGTTTCTAATGTAAAACCTCTTCTTATAGCCAATAAGTACCTCATCCTAAGTATGACAGCCTATACCTTTAATGTAATTAAATGGAACTTTGTTGTAGAAACTAATTCTGACAAAATTTAAAACTTTTATAGTTATAAAATTATGAGTAAAACAGTTTGAACAATTTTAGTGATATAGTAGACAGGCAAACAAACTCTTTGAAAAATTAACTATGTTTTTTTTGTTCTTCAAATACTAAAAAGTGATATTATTGTTTTTGTTTGGAATTTCCAACCATGTTATATCAAATCTTATATTTGCTATACGATGTGCTTCCATTGTGCGAATGATACGGATTTGAAATTGTGTGCACGTTGAGCAACCATGCAATAAGTGTTCAATGGAAATCGCATGTAGAAGATTTACACAGGTAATTTGTTAAAACCAATGAGGAATTCTATAAGAGGTCATAGCAGCACACTTCTGTCACACTTGGCAGCACACTTTTGGAATAGGAACAACTCATGTATGAAAACTGTTTAAAATGGAATGGCTTGCCTTGCATTTTCTCGCACACCATTTTCATGTGTTGTTTCCATATTTTGTAACATGAAACAATAGAAATAAATTTGAGTAACAAAATTTGCTTAACTGGTTGGTTTTGACCATTTCATCCTTGTGAGTGATACAAACTCACAGATCAACTGAGTCATGGAAATTTAGGGATATAAATGGACATCCACAAGTTTTCTATTTACAATGTATGCTGTGATTAATAGAAGGTTCTGTTACCAGCTGAGACATTGTGTATGACATGACGTCTTCTCAAGCCAGCAAAGGCTACTACAACAGTATCTATTCCTATTGGCTGCTGGCCAACTATGTCAATTGGCATGCAGACAAGAGACTCCTTGGCTTCTTTAGAGAGCGGTTTACTGTTTGAGTAGAATAAAAAATGGCACAATGAGTAGCGATCAAATATTAATGCTAAACATCATCATTTAATTTTAAAAAAAAAACGTTTACAAATTTAACAAACCTTAGCAGTAAATATCTAAGAACAGGAATAAAAAAAGTCTGAGATAGATAAATCACTTCTTTCCACTGATCCTTTTCTGTGATCAATATCTTCAACCCCCGCAGACGAACTGCGAGTGACTAAACCCGCAGTTCAGTTGGCATGACTAGTGAACACCTAGTTACTAATTTTATATATAATTATTTATTGTTTTGTTATTATTATATGTTATTTAACAACTTTATATAGCACGATCAGCGAGCCTGGAATTGTCTAAGATCTTTTTAATTCTCAATAAAATCCAGCAGTCTTATGGATTTACCACACAAATTTCTGTACAGTGAACCATTGCCATATGAATTTAATTCCTTTCAGTGCTGATATTGCAAGGCGAAAATGTCGTATAGCAGGTTATAGAAAGATAGTGATTATCTAAAGCTAACATCCCCCTTGTGAGAATCATCAGCATTTTAAATACATACTCTACATATTAAAAATTAGTAACAAAATAATATGTTAACTTTAGCAACTAGGGTTATCAACGGTAAGTTTAGCGTATTTAGTGATTATGAACTGCAATAAAATTTAGCGTTACAATGTAAAACGTACCGTAGAGAGTTTTTACCTTCGAGCCAAACGTATAACATAAACATTGAATTTAAATCTAATGCATTTAGCTTTTAAATAAAGATGCTAGATGTGGATATCAAAGATGCGGATATCGAAGATGCCGATATTGAAAATGGGCTAAGGATTGCGAGGCTAGCGCTAGCCTCCTATTCAAAAATATATTCAAAATGTGAGGAAACCGATTGCATCCATGGAAAAGTTCAAGTATATATAAATGTCAATATTAGTCTTGATAAGTCTATGTTACAAATGTCTATATTACCCTAGGACACTTATATTTCGCTAGTATTTAGTTTCGTGAGTAGCTCGCAGACTAAAATTTCGGAGCAACTTAATTTCGCAGCTCTGATGAGTGCGAAAATATAGTGATGTGAAAATAAATGCAGTGGAACAAACATAATTAGATTCCTCAGGTTCAGTTCAACGATAAAAAAAATTTCAAATTGCGACTAGGTTGTAATTGTGAACCGCAGGTAGAATGGTGTTGGCAAGGTCAATAATGCAATTTGATCGCTTGCTGCCATTTGTTTCTTGGACTATCAACAGGCCCGTTTTCACTGGGGCAGCTAGCTGGCCGGCTGAGCCGCCCCAACTTTTTGGGAATTTTTTACGGTAAGTGCAGTCCAACTCGGATAACTTGCCCTCGGATAAAATGTAACATTTTATCTCAAACACAAGGTCAACTCAAACGGATTTGTTTGGTCAATTCCAACGCAATGATAAATTCCATCAAATAACTCGACCTCAACATCATTTATTCGAAAAGTTATTTGCCCAACGGCCATGGACGCGGTTTTTATCGCTGTGGAATATCACTTCATTCCAAGCCATAGAGACAAACCTCAACTTCTAGTAGTTCTTAGGCATCATTATTATCATCATCAGAGGCAAAATATTTTTGTTAATGACTTTTATAAAAGTTTGCAGAAGATTAAGTTTTATCAAACACCCGCTTGGCCATGTCCCATCGAAAACGTAAAAGCCTCCGAATGAACTTAAAATAAAATCCGCAAAATTGATCTTTGTTAAAACGCTCAAAAGAAAAAGATGTATTTTTCTGAGCATTTTAACTGTGGTCATGTTTTGCCTATTTTAATTTAAAAACGTCTCGTCAGTCACATCACTTAAAACAAAACAAATCTAAAAAAATTACAAGTTATTGAAGAGGTGTCAGTGGTGAATCCAAACCTTTCCAGAGCCATGCTGCTTGTGGAGTACTGCGAGTGTCAGTGCATGTGTCTTATTTTCTTTCAACACAGAGCTCACCGCATTGATTGATGTCCCCAGCAAACGATAATCTACTAATTTGTGTGCATTGACATCAAATTCCTATCATTATAAATCATTCTTAATGGGAAAATAATCATAATTAATTGCAAAATAATAACGTAATAAATTTTGATAGTCAAATTATTTTGTTGGTTTATATTTTAACGATGCTATAGTGGTCATTAAAAACGTTAAAATAAATGTCGTTATAAAATTCCATTCTACAGTATCAATGAACAAAGCTATTTAGTTTCGCTTTGTCGCTCGTTTGTTATGATAGTTTAGTTTCGCACATGAAACTTTCGCGAGAGGATGACACCGCGAAAACGCGAAAATTAGATGCCGCGAATACATAAGTGTCCTAGGGTAGTCTAATATATATAATCTTGTCAAGATTAGTATCATTCTGTAGTTTTCTGCTGATCATTTTTTGATCGGTCAATTAATACCAAACTAACGATTTTTGAGTTACGATCAAAATATTGAGCTCAAAACGTAACAACTATTTATTTGAAACGAGTTCACTCACAGGAAGGGAAATACTTAAAATAAACTTACATGGCAAAGGTCAAGCGTATGAGAGATAATACCAGGTGCCATGACGCGAATGATGATGAATTGGAGTTGTGCACACATTGAGAGACCTTCAAGTTTTTCAATGTCCGTTATTAAAAAGTATTTTAATGGACATTTGCATGATGTGGAGTAAAAGGGGCTTTGTTGTGCTGATTAGATTGTGCTAATTATTGACCTACAGGTCAATAATTAGCACAAACTTGTCAGGCTTAGCAGCATTCTGAACAAGAGCATATTCAGAACTACTCTAATCAAAATAAAACAACTGAAGTGTGAGAACGTTTAGAATGTAATATCCTGCTCGGTATTATTTTGCGCATCATTTGTAAGTGCCATTTCCATCATTTGCAAACATAAAACATTTAATAAAAATTTGTATACATGTAAATCAGTTGAATTGCGATTTTTGCCAGTTTTACCTTGCAGATTGAGGAGAACATGGCCATCATGAAAGCATATTGAATGAACTCACATTAAGACAGAATTTTGGCAACAGAAAGCAACTGATTTCCGATTATACAAACATCCAACACATAAAATACTAAGTAAATACACAAAAGTACATACAATACTGATGTCCAGACTAAGTGAGCTAGTACCAAGTATGCTACAATATACTATACTTCTACATAGGAGCTTAATGCGTTCTAAGACTGAGCTCGTGTGACAATTTACTCATTTCTCAAGGCACAATTTCTTATATAAAACACCTAATTACAAATTGATTTGTTACTACACTATGAAAACACCCCATATTAAACAAGATATTACAGTGAAAAAACGTTATTTTGGTGTTATAATTTATTGCCCATGCTAAAAAAGTAACAAATACTTTGTTGCTAAAACATGAAATAAAATGTAACAATTCCATATACGCTATTACAAGACTTTTCCCTTGAGACAGATGTAGTGGCCAGAGGAGGTCTAATAGAGACTTGACAGCGATGCGTTCGGTACACTAAATTTGAAAATTTGAAATTTACCTGAATTAATTTAGCTCACTGAACACACACTTAAAGCTGAGTTTCGATATTTTACTAAACATACATCAACTTACTCGGCTAAATTTTCTATTGTTTCCGGTTTTGCGCCAGTACCGATAGATATAAAGGTGAGGCGTCTGCCTAGCCAGTAGGCTGCAAGCTGGCTACTAGGGGCTAGTAGGCTGCTCATTACTCCATAGTGATGAGTCATAAAAACCAACAACAGGACAATACCTACTGTAGGTAGTTCTTACTTTCGAGGCAGACGTATAACTTAAATGTTGAATTTAACTTTAAAAAACTTAACTTACTAGACAGATATTTGATGCTAAGTTTCATTATGTATTTTAGTTATCTTACTAAATTTCAACATTGCCACTGCTAAATTTTTATCACCGATGTGTCTCCGGCCTCGCTTTCACAGTAAGTTTTATGCGATCTAAATAGAACCTTTTTCAACCTGATTTGGCAAGAAAGCCTTAGCGATGCTGTTTTTGAAATGGGCTTCTCAAAAATCTGTTTGAATTAATTTGATTAGAATAGCGAATTTAGAACAGTGAAAGTTAAAATCTAAGCTGTGATCAACACCAGCTGAGACAATGTGTCTGACATAACGTCTTCTCAAGCCAGCCACTGTTGCTACAACAGTATCTATTCCTATTGGCTACTAAGTAATTATGTCAGTTGGCATGAAGCCAAGAGACTCATTCGCCTTCTGAAGGAGCTGTTTACTGTTTGATATTTTTATAGATTAGAGTATAAAATGCTAAAAATGATATCGAACAGTTAATAGTGATAAACTAGTAACTCTTTGGCCACCAAATTAATTTATTTACCGGGAAATAATCACATATTCCGTAAAACCCACTAATCATGCAGTTCTTTGTTGTACTGAAATGCTTTGCCAAGCTGTACTACGCGGTTGTAGTGGGGAAAGAGTAAACTCCAGTTTAATACTGTGCGTCATACCAAAGCTCGTGTTAAACATCTCAAAAAGCTCTATTGTATTGAATGAAAAATGGTTGAATTTTGAAAGTTGGTTTTTATTTGGTAATAGCAAAATTTGACTTGTATTCAAAATATAATTATTGCAAAACATTCTAGAATACTAGAGTCGGCTTATGAATGAGTAATACAAATAATGTAAACTTTGTTTCAAAAGCACCTATCGACTTACGAGCTCCGTGTAGTGTGTACACATGAGTATACAATTATACCTCGACACACGAGTGTTCAACGTATGAGAAAATTGAGATACAAGCTTACGAAAGTTTTTGACTTGGCTAAGATGTGGGAGCAGCTTACGAGAATAGCATTGCTCGGCCTATTTCATCGGGTCAATTTGAAAGTTTCAAAGCCAGTCAAAAGTGAAAGCACGATGACGGGTTCTGAGTCTGAGAAAAAAATACAAAAACTGAAATTTAAAAAACAAAATTTAAACTATGTTTAGGGTAGCATAAGATAAAATAATGTAAACTAATTTATGTTTCAGTATCAAAACATTGTGGCGTACCACACGTGTCGCTGTCATGTCTATTTCAAACTACCATCTGTCTGTGCTGTGTGTCAAACTACCATCTGTGCCGCTACATCTGTCTCGTAAGTAAGAACTCCATACAGTATGCTACTTACTGTATAGACTGCTATGTACTGCTACTGTTTCATATTATGCTACATAATACTGTTACAGTTTGTTGCAGCTAACAACCACCAGTGAACTTTTAGTTAACCGTAACCATTGTGAACTAAATACCTTTTTAATGTAATATGATTTAATGGTATTTGGTTAAAAGGGTTGAAACATTATTTAGAACTTAATTATGTTAAATAAGACATATTGATTTGGAAAACTAAAAATTGACATACAAGCTCGGTTTTTAAAGGTATTGGGCTCAAATGTTGAGTTATTACTGTATCTGGTAAAATTATTCCCATATAGTGCTGCGCGATATCATACCACATGCCAAAAGATCTATATTGGTCCTGTGAACTTTGGTGTTATGCTCTCTGGATATAGATTATTGTGACGTTTCACCAAAAACAGAGATAAAAAGGAGATAATCGCGTCTTAATACCAAACAAAATAGAAGTTGTCTTTTCTCTCTAACTTTAATTAGGAAGCTTTCATGAAACCTATTTCTACCTAGCCAGTCTGTCTCTAAAGGATTCTCAAAGAGCAATGAAATCTGCAGGCTCGCAAACATGTTTTCAGGAACTATTGCTGTGACGATATGGAGTCACGAAAGCCGGCCATAGTCGATGTTGATTCTGCCAATTGAACACAGATATTTATCGTCTTAACATGATATTGAAAACGTCAATACACCCGACAACAGAATCAACCTATAAAACGCCCTAAATGATATCATCCCACACAAAATCAACACCTTTGGTACAATATCGTTTTCTCGTACAGCACTATTCCCATGAAATGCAGCATGAAATTCTGACCCACCTCTGCTGATGATGTTAGTGTCGACAGGATCAATTAATAATCTACTCCGACTCGAGATACTTCCAATTGAACCACAGTTTCTCGTAGATCTACATTGGTACGTATACATCCAGGAGAGCAATATCTGCAGACAAGATCATTTCTGGAAAAAACAGTACGGAAACTACAAACACTATATTAACATCAAATAATTGTAGATTTAAATATTATAGAAACAGCAAGCAATAATACGAGTGATCAAAAATACGTGATCACAGTCGACTCGAATGCAGAATCGCATGATTGCTGTCCACTCGAACCCGAAAGCGTACCATTGATTTGAAAGCAAAAGCGCAAGAGCGTCGTTGACTCGACTGGGAAAGCGAGCGATCGTCGTGGACTCGACTGGGAAAGCGAGCGATCGTCGTGGACTCGACGGCAAAGGACGCAATCGTCATTGACTCGACTGCAAAAGCAAGCAATTGTCGTTGACTATGATAAAAACCCTAAAGCTAAAAGACTATAAATAGTTCTATGATAGAAAACTTAAAGCTACAAAACTATAAATAGCTTTATGTGTGTAGAACCAACATATGATTAACAATAGATAAAAAAAGTCTGACTACAATAGGCAGCCATACTTACTGTAAGAGACAGTAGTGGTTGACATTGAAGTGAGTCTACAAGTGGACTTAGTAGTGCTAGTCGAATCTACAAACATTATAGAACAAGTATTAAATTCTAATGTTTCAATGCATTGAATAATGTCATAAGTTTAAAGGTTAAACTTGGGGTTGTTTGCCCGTTAACACTAATTGCGATCGCACTAAGCCGAGAGAAGACAACCGCCACCATCATCAAATGCAGCAAATTTTTGACTCATAAAAAAAACATAGAGACATGTTGAAATAATAATGCTAAAATAAATTAATTCCAAGTTTTCCCTTGAAAGTTTCTGCAGGAACCTGATTGTCATTTTTTTTCAAACATTTTATAAAGCCCGTCACCGTTTTGTGATACACCATTCTATTCAGTTTTTTTCTGAAGCAGGTAATATAGCATAAGTTTCTACATCAACACATTTACGACAAAGCTTGTCTATTACATGGAAAACGCCCTTGAGGTAAGAGTTTCTACGGTCAGGCTAAACTCTACAATTGCTATATGAAAGGAGACCAGTTTTCTTTAATATACAAGCCATTATTATAATTACGTAAAAAAGTTGCTAACAAAATTCAAATTTCATGAGAATCGTAACCATACTAATTACACTGGGATCACAATACATCATTATCTAATTACAAATTGGAAAGTTTTAGCTGTCAACTCTCCCGGATTTTGAGGGACCTTCCTGGAATTGAGATTACTCTTCCGCAAAAATAAGATCTTCCAGTAAACTGCCGGATTTATGTTTTGTGCTCTAAGATAAAATACCCAACCATTTATTATCAGTTGCTATAGTATTAACGCAATTCGCGTAATCTAGGATAACGAAAGACTCGCTGTTTAGCCAAAAACGCATTCTTATGGCTTCGTGCTTAGAATTACCGTTTGGTAATTTTTGCCAAGCAAAGTTTTTGTGATGCTATGGCAGTAGAGCGTTACCCCTTACTGACGAGTTCAATGAGGACCATTCTCTGCATGCCTCACAGTAATGCAGCAACAGAGAGCGTTTTTTCTATGCTTAAAAATACACACCGAGGCTAGGGCTGACCCATTTTCTCAAACAGTGAATGCTCTGATAGCCACCAAAACAAACTTTCCTACCTGCTGCTTTGAAACAGAGTTGAAAGCTGACCTACTCAAAAGTCTTAAAAGTCAGCCAAAACCTAAAACTGGAAACCTCGAGGAGCAGCAGGCTACCTCATCTCAAATCAGTGCAGACTCAAATGTAGACATGATATAACATTCCTGTTTAACTACTACATTCATTTACAGTAAAATTTTGAGAGTTTTGTGATACGTTATGTTCATCACCATGGATATGATACAACGTTTTTTGCAGAACTGAATGTAGAGCATTAGGTTCGTAAAAGTTGCCTGTAATTTGTTTTTATTTTTGTAATTCACTTAAGCATAACTTTAGAGCTGAGATACAATGTTAACCTGCCTAGGTCCCCATTTAAATACGTTTCTGCTAGAGCGAGTCTTTCGAGGCTCATTTCTCTCTCATTTGCAGTGGACCGGGTTGACAGGTCTGTCTGGCATATGTTGGCTTCATAACGGCTCATCTTAGTACCTACACAAGCATTTGATCACGTATCACAGAGTTAACAGATTCTACCAAAATTTTGACATCAATTTATGATATCAGTCTGTCATTCAGAACAAACAAAGAAGTCAGTTTTTACTTTACTCAAAATTCACAGAACGATACTGCTGTTTCTTCAATTTAAGATTACAAAAATTGAAAGCATTGTCTTAAACTTATTTTTGGTGGTTTCAATTAAAATTGTTCAACTTTGGGTCTAAGATATTTCTGATTAATACTTTTCTATTAAAAATGGGGTCTGCAATTGGGTCACACTGCAAAAACGATAGCGTTATTCGCTTGCAGACAATTTTTTCGAACTCAGAAAACTAGTCAGACCCTTGCAGTGCGATAAAGCCTTGTTCTTCTGTTACTCCATATGCAGACATACATAGCCATGAGGCATCACACAACCTATCACCCTACTACAGGCTACTATGGAAACATATCTGCTTGTAGGCAGAGCATAGCCTTCTGCGCTGGTTCTAGGCTATTTATAGAAGGCTGGCACAGGATAATTGGACTAGTGCCAAATTCAGTGGCCTTACGTAGTTGAAAAGGCTACTACAGTCATACTTCAACTTACGAGCTTAATGCGTTCCAAGACTGAGCTCGTATGTCAATTTACTCGCATGTTGGTGCAATTAATTTATATATAGAACAATTAAATATATATTGATTGGTTTCCATACTCTAAAAAAAGGTAGAGAGGAGATATAAGTTATCCTTCGTTACAACAGTTGACTTTGATAAATTTAGATTTTATCAAAGTGTTAAAAGACAAACTTAGAAGCAAACCTAAAAGCAAACTTTCATTTTCAACTAAACGTAATTAAAATTTCTTCGGCGTTCATAGTTTGAAATTTCTCACTGGTTAGCGAGAAATCTTTCCTTTTTTTCGCTTTCACGACTAGCCGGCCGTTTTAAGATAAACCTATCTAAGGACGTTTGCCTTTGTCACCCTTGCAACATGTTGCGATTAGGACGAACACAGGTGTCGTCACAAATGGTTAACACACGATCACTAGCCAACTTGTCCGAATGTCTATTAAACAGTTTGGATAGATAGCGCTGGCCTTTTCACATTGCATCGTTTCAGTTACGCTGTCACCGGCCAATTGTTTGTTCAATGCCATCAGCGGTCGTGAAAATCGCTGCACCGTTTAGAAACTATGGCAAGTCCTTTTGCGAACTAAATGCCCTGAATATAATCCTTCTGTTTGATAATTATGAATGTATTTCTGTCATATTGCCGAGCTATCTGAATCACGCATACACATTTCGCATATTTTTCAATACTTTTCCGTTTAATATCGACTGTTATCATTTGCTTTTTCTTTGTATTATCTTTCATTTTACTGGCAAACTTTCGGTCTACGCACAGTACTTTTAATTCACATAATTCTGCACAGAAAATCGTGCACAAAAAACACGGTACAAAAGTATAACCTGAGCAGTTGAAAAATACAGAGTGATGCTGTTCTAATAAAACACCTCCGGCATACTTGGCAACTCACTCAAGTGCTCGTATCTCAAACATGGCTTGTATGTTAGTGCTAAAACTTGCTAGAAAGCTGGCTCATATCTTAAGTTTCTCGTAAGTTGAAGCACTCGTAAGTTGAAGTATTACTGTACTAGTGAGATGGGAGTGTAAAGCCTGGTTTCCATATGACAGCGCAAGATGCGCAACAAGGCGCACGACGTCGTGCGTAGGCCAGCTGTGATATGGAAACGTCAACGCACGACGATCGCGCGACGTGCGCACCCATATGACACCCATATTGTTTTCATATGACGGCGCAATTTCGCAACGGAGAACTGTTTTTCCAAAGAAATATGTCTCTCCTACGAAAAAGTAAGGAAATTATCTACCCCGTCCAAAGCAAGCGCGGCGCCTACGCGCGATATGGAAACACTGCATCGCGGTTAAAGAAATGCACTGCGCACAATCACCGAGCCGCGTAGATGCGTGGGCTGTCATATAGAAACCAGGCTTAAGCCCAACCGCTAATATATCCATGAGATCTTGACTCACCTCTAGTCCATGCCAAGGCAATACATGAAAATAATAGTAGAGATCAATCTGAATACAACCAGATGTGTAGCAGAGATGAGACATCTCTATATACTCTCTATGAGACATCAGCTATAAAGATGTCCATGCCAAACACACAACCACTCTCAATAGCTCTGTCTGTCAGCTCTGAGACTACCTTACCTACAATATAATAAGTATTATCAACAGTTATATCATATTCATGATTTCAACTCTCTCTAATAGAATTTAGTTCAATTTGTTTAATGGTTTTTACTGTATCGTTCAGTCGGCTCATCAAAGTAGCCTTTTTTCAATATATCTCCACCTCACATAGATTCATTCATCACTGAGCTGCCATAAAACTATACAACAACTAACTAGTTGGATATGTTCTGAAAAGCTCTCTGAAACCTTTTGTTGTGAAGTTATAATTAAAGTTCTGAAGCTACAACATTACTGAATAATGTAGAAAAACTTTGACAAGGTTTCACTAATTCCTGTATTGCTTTTTGTTGGGCAATAATACTATGTTTTTGTTCATGGCAAGCTTCATTCTTCAAACTTATCACTTCCTCAGTTATGCTCCACCTTATTGAGTGATGTTTATACCAAGCTGAGAGTACCTCGCTAACCTAATTATCACTAGAACAAGCCTTTCTAAGCTGGAACGGCGGCCCTTCAAAGGCCGCCCGTCATACATAATAAACTTAGACTAAGTACCAGCTGACTGAGTTATGAACATGATGCAGACCACTAGTACCTAATAGCATGATATATGTCACATTCATAGGAACGTTGGCATGATGCTAATTACTAGCTATAATAAAAAACTAACAGCAGAGTAAAAATAACTTCCAGGTAAGAATTATATGCGTGACCTGCAGTTCAAGGCTCGCAGTCAAAGGTTAATAAGCGATTATCTGAGGTCCATTCAATAAGTAATGTGAGTTGGTTTATAAGAAAAAGTTTATATTATAAATATAAGCTTACACTAATTTTATTGCTACTTCAACAAACTGACCGACAAAGACTGTCTAAATATTAGTTTAAAGTTTACTATGGCTAACTAAGTAAATAAATAAGAATCCTTTAAACTTCAATTTAATTGTTTATCGAAAAGTTTTATGTCAACTTTGTTCCTTTATAGAAAAACACAAGTAAATACTATAAATGTATTAGTAAATACAAGTAAACATAAACACTAGTAAAATGAGACCAGGATATTTCACTAAATCTTTTATCATTTATATATATTACGTTTCGGGTTCTTTTTAGCCAATCTTCTGATAATTAATTTGATAATTAATTTATTCAAGACTCAATGATAACACACGATATCATACCGATAAATATATGATATTTAATTTATCAATGATAGTCTGCTGAGTGTGCAGCCAAATTGACAATAATTTGCTAATGAGTCAGAAATCAAAAACCCTAAACAGTTAATCTGAATTGTAAGCTAATACTAAGTTTATAGCAAGTAGACTATCAGAGCTCTGTATTATTATGTATAGCGTTTAATTTCACTATGAGAAGTAGTCAGGGTAGCATTACATGGGTTTACATCAACACTATGTATCTACTAGTATATCTATCAATTACTAGATTACACAGCACATTTGTCAGCACAACTGCTCACTCATATTCTGTATATAATTTATAAGTAAACTAACCAGTTGAACTATCCAGGATTCTTACAGTTCTGCTGTTGATTGCTGCCACCAGGATATATCTCTCTCCATAGCAGGCTACTCCTAATGGATGAGGCACATCTTTACAAGTCCAAAGCAGCTGACCTTGAGTGATGTCTATCAAGCAGACTTGAGATGAGCCGGAGTCAGACACCGCAACCTTGTCTGATCCTGAAACGCAGAGTGAGACCCAATGTTGGCTAAGCTGAGGACAAGAAACGTCTTTGAGTTTTTTCCCTGTCAGTGAGTAGATTATGAAAAGCTTGTTCCCTCTGTCCGGAGCAACTACTTTATCACAAGTGATGGCTAGTCCTGTTGCTCGGTCGCAAGAGTCATTGTGTGTCCAGGAAGTGACTTGATTTCCTTGCTGATCATGTACATAGATGGTCCAAAGATTTCCATACACTGCTGTATATAGTCTGTCGTTGTAGACCTCTATCGCTTTAGGGTAATTGTTGAATGTGATGAATGAGCCTTTTACTTGGTAGTTGTCAATAGTAGCTACTGCATTATTCTCCATTCCAATTAATATTTGAGAGTTCCAGACTCTTGTTGATAAAGGACGTGATCGTAAAGAAACTGTGTGAAGGAGTTTGAAGGACTTTGGAAGAGGTTTAGAAGGTCGAAGTTCTTGCTGCTTTCCCACTAGAAACCCGTCAGTGGAGACAACTTCTAACATTACCTAACAACTTCCACCTGTAAATAAGTATATTATTTACACATGAAACTTATTTTATCACGTTATTGCAAAATGGATGCAAGACAATATGCTCTGGTAAAAGAGTAATATCAGAGTCAAAGATAATAGTGAGGTGAACTCACTCATTGCACATTCATCAGAGCTTGATAAAAAATTAGCTTGTGAGATTTCTATGAGTGAGCCAAATGAGCAAACAAGGGTAATCTAAGGAATGCACAAAAGTTAGATTTCAACTTATATTTCCAAGTATGTTTGAAAACAATAAACTTTTAAAAATTGTATTTAATTTTTTTTTAAATGCATAACAAATAATTATAGTGTTTTGCTTGTTATTTATGAACAGTTTTTGATGACTTGAAGCTCATTGAGAGTGTATAGTAGCTTCCAGATATTTGAATAAAAACCTTGACTTTTGACTTTTCGCTTAGTTTATCTTTTCAAGTTATTCACGTTTTTATTAACAGAGTTAGTCACATGAATCTGTCATTACACTATAAACTGGGGCCACTAGCCAAAATTTATTTAGACCGACAACTCGCCAGGCAGATAAAAGAAGGACGGCCGGCCCAGTCGGGCCAAGATAGGTTCATGTCAACCCCAATACACTAAAGTAGAATTTTTTTAAAGGTTAGGATGACTAAGTAAGCATGTGCTGCTGTTTCATATTTTTATGTAATTATGCCAGAAATTAATGCTAAGTCTACAGGTTAATAAATTCATATCAGCGTTTACCGTCTAGTTTATATGTTCATTTGAATATATCATGTTTGCTACCTACTTTACGTATTTATGTTACTATGCTAAGGATTACAGCTTATTTTGGAGGTGTGTGACCATCTTAGTGAGCATTGCTTATTTTGTAGATTTAGATTTGTAAAAATGAAATTCGTTGAAGATAAATTATTGTAATTAAATACATTAAATAAGGATTTGCATAGATTAAAGCTGTACTTGCATAATCACTAATGCATACATAGTGCAATCCAAAACAAAAAAGTAAAAATTGTGAAGAATAAACTAATGAACTCCAGTCTAACAAAATCAAATTTTCCTCAAATTTAAGCATTTTTCTCTGGTTCTAGGTTTACTTATTACTGCGGGCAATTTGGAGAGTTGAGGGTGTTAAGGAAGCTTGCTGAAGAGTTTGGAGAGTTGAGGATGTAAAGGAGGCGTACTGAAGAGTTTGGAGAGTTGAGGATGTAAAGGAGGCGTACTGAAGAGTTTGGAGAGTTGAGGATGTAAAGGAGGCGTACTGAAGAGTTTGGAGAGTTGAGGATGTAAAGGAGGCGTACTGAAGAGTTTGGAGAGTTGAGGATGTAAAGGAGGCGTACTGAAGAGTTTGGAGAGTTGAGGGTGTAAAGGAGGCGTACTGAAGAGTTTGGAGAGTTGAGGATGTAAAGGAGGCGTACTGAAGAGTTTGGAGAGTTGAGGGTGTAAAGGAGGCGTACTGAAGAGTTTGGAGAGTTGAGGATGTAAAGGAGGCGTACTGAAGAGTTTGGAGAGTTGAGGATGTAAAGGAGGCGTACTGAAGAGTTTGGAGAGTTGAGGATGTAAAGGAGGCGTACTGAAGAGTTTGGAGAGTTGAGGATGTAAAGGAGGCGTACTGAAGAGTTTGGAGAGTTGAGGATGTAAAGGAGGCGTACTGAAGAGTTTGGAGAGTTGAGGATGTAAAGGAGGCGTACTGAAGAGTTTGGAGAGTTGAGGATGTAAAGGAAGCGTACTGAAGAGTTTGGAGAGTTGAGGATGTAAAGGAGGCGTACTGAAGAGTTTGGAGAGTTGAGGGTGTAAAGGAGCCGTACTGAAGAGTTTGGAGAGTTGAGGGTGTAAAGGAGGCGTACTGAAGAGTTTGGAGAGTTGAGGATGTAAAGGAGGCGTACTGAAGAGTTTGGAGAGTTGAGGATGTAAAGGAGGCGTACTGAAGAGTTTGGAGAGTTGAGGATGTAAAGGAGGCGTACTGAAGAGTTTGGAGAGTTGAGGATGTAAAGGAGGCGTACTGAAGAGTTTGGAGAGTTGAGGATGTAAAGGAGGCGTACTGAAGAGTTTGGAGAGTTGAGGGTGTAAAGGAGGCGTACTGAAGAGTTTGGAGAGTTGAGGGTGTAAAGGAGGGCGTACTGAAGAGTTTGGAGAGTTGAGGATGTAAAGGAGGCGTACTGAAGAGTTTGGAGAGTTGAGGATGTAAAGGAGGCGTACTGAAGAGTTTGGAGAGTTGAGGATGTAAAGGAGGCGTACTGAAGAGTTTGGAGAGTTGAGGATGTAAAGGAGGCGTACTGAAGAGTTTGGAGAGTTGAGGGTGTAAAGGAGGCGTACTGAAGAGTTTGGAGAGTTGAGGATGTAAAGGAGGCGTACTGAAGAGTTGGGAGAGTTGAGGGTGTAAAGGAGGCGTACTGAAGAGTTTGGAGAGTTGAGGATGTAAAGGAGGCGTACTGAAGAGTTTGGAGAGTTGAGGGTGTAAAGGAGGCGTACTGAAGAGTTTGGAGAGTTGAGGGTGTAAAGGAGGCGTACTGAAGAGTTTGGAGAGTTGAGGATGTAAAGGAGGCGTACTGAAGAGTTTGGAGAGTTGAGGATGTAAAGGAGGCGTACTGAAGAGTTTGGAGAGTTGAGGGTGTAAAGGAGGCGTACTGAAGAGTTTGGAGAGTTGAGGGTGTAAAGGAGGCGTACTGAAGAGTTTGGAGAAATGAGGATGTAAAGGAGGCGTACTGAAGAGTTGGGAGAGTTGAGGGTGTAAAGGAGGCGTACTGAAGAGTTTGGAGAGTTGAGCATGTAAAGGAGGCGTACTGAAGAGTTTGGAGAGTTGAGGGTGTAAAGGAGGCGTACTGAAGAGTTTGGAGAGTTGAGGATGTAAAGGAGGCGTACTGAAGAGTTTGGAGAGTTGAGGATGTAAAGGAGGCGTACTGAAGAGTTTGGAGAGTTGAGGATGTAAAGGAGGCGTACTGAAGAGTTTGGAGAGTTGAGGATGTAAAGGAGGCGTACTGAAGAGTTTGGAGAGTTGAGGATGTAAAGGAGGCGTACTGAAGAGTTTGGAGAGTTGAGGATGTAAAGGAGGCGTACTGAAGAGTTTGGAGAGTTGAGGATGTAAAGGAGGCGTACTGAAGAGTTTGGAGAGTTGAGGGTGTAAAGGAGGCGTACTGAAGAGTTTGGAGAGTTGAGGGTGTAAAGTAGGCGTACTGAAGAGTTTGGAGAGTTGAGGATGTAAAGGAGGCGTACTGAAGAGTTGGGAGAGTTGAGGGTGTAAAGGAGGCGTACTGAAGAGTTTGGAGAGTTGAGGGTGTAAAGGAGGCATACTGAAGAGTTTGGAGAGTTGAGGGTGTAAAGGAGGCGTATTGAAGAGTTTGGAGAGTTGAGGATGTAAAGGAGGCGTACTGAAGAGTTTGGAGAGTTGAGGATGTAAAGGAGGCGTACTGAAGAGTTTGGAGAGTTGAGGGTGTAAAGGAGGCGTACTGAAGAGTTTGGAGAGTTGAGGGTGTAAAGGAGGCGTACTGAAGAGTTTGGAGAGTTGAGGGTGTAAAGGAAGGCGTACTGAAGAGTTTGGAGAGTTGAGGGTGTAAAGGAGGCGTACTGAAGAGTTTGGAGAGTTGAGGGTGTAAAGGAGGCGTACTGAAGAGTTTGGAGAGTTGAGGATGTAAAGGAGGCGTACTGAAGAGTTTGGAGAGTTGAGGATGTAAAGGAGGCGTACTGAAGAGTTTGGAGAGTTGAGGGTGTAAAGGAGGCGTACTGAAGAGTTTGGAGAGTTGAGGGTGTAAAGGAGGCGTACTGAAGAGTTTGGAGAGTTGAGGATGTAAAGGAGGCGTACTGAAGAGTTTGTAGAGTTGAGGGTGTAAAGGAGGCGTACTGAAGAGTTTGGAGAGTTGAGGGTGTAAAGGAGGCGTACTGAAGAGTTTGGAGAGTTGAGGATGTAAAGGAGGCGTACTGAAGAGTTTGTAGAGTTGAGGGTGTAAAGGAGGCGTACTGAAGAGTTTGGAGAGTTGAGGGTATAAAGGAGGCGTACTGAAGAGTTTGGAGAGTTGAGGGTGTAAAGGAGGCGTACTGAAGAGTTTGTAGAGTTGAGGGTGTAAAGGAGGCGTACTGAAGAGTTTGGAGAGTTGAGGGTGTAAAGGAGGCGTACTGAAGAGTTTGGAGAGTTGAGAGTGTAAAGGAGGCGTACTGAAGAGTTTGGAGAGTTGAGGATGTAAAGGAGGCGTACTGAAGAGTTTGGAGAGTTGAGGATGTAAAGGAGGCGTACTGAAGAGTTTGGAGAGTTGAGGATGTAAAGGAGGCGTACTGAAGAGTTTGGAGAGTTGAGGATGTAAAGGAGGCGTACTGAAGAGTTTGGAGAGTTGAGGGTGTAAAGGAGGCGTACTGAAGAGTTTGGAGAGTTGAGGGTGTAAAGGAGGCGTACTGAAGAGTTTGGAGAGTTGAGGATGTAAAGGAGGCGTACTGAAGAGTTTGGAGAGTTGAGGGTGTAAAGGAGGCGTACTGAAGAGTTTGGAGAGTTGAGGATGTAAAGGAGGCGTACTGAAGAGTTTGGAGAGTTGAGGGTGTAAAGGAGGCGTACTGAAGAGTTTGGAGAGTTGAGGGTGTAAAGGAGGCGTACTGAAGAGTTTGGAGAGTTGAGGATGTAAAGGAGGCGTACTGAAGAGTTTGTAGAGTTGAGGGTGTAAAGGAGGCGTACTGAAGAGTTTGGAGAGTTGAGGGTATAAAGGAGGCGTACTGAAGAGTTTGGAGAGTTGAGGATGTAAAGGAGGCGTACTGAAGAGTTTGGAGAGTTGAGGATGTAAAGGAGGCGTACTGAAGAGTTTGGAGAGTTGAGGGTGTAAAGGAGGCGTACTGAAGAGTTTGGAGAGTTGAGGGTGTAAAGGAGGCGTACTGAAGAGTTTGGAGAGTTGAGGATGTAAAGGAGGCGTACTGAAGAGTTGGGAGAGTTGAGGGTGTAAAGGAGGCGTACTGAAGAGTTTGGAGAGTTGAGCATGTAAAGGAGGCGTACTGAAGAGTTTGGAGAGTTGAGGGTGTAAAGGAGGCGTACTGAAGAGTTTGGAGAGTTGAGGATGTAAAGGAGGCGTACTGAAGAGTTTGGAGAGTTGAGGATGTAAAGGAGGCGTACTGAAGAGTTTGGAGAGTTGAGGATGTAAAGGAGGCGTACTGAAGAGTTTGGAGAGTTGAGAATGTAAAGGAGGCGTACTGAAGAGTTTGGAGAGTTGAGGATGTAAAGGAGGCGTACTGAAGAGTTTGGAGAGTTGAGGATGTAAAGGAGGCGTACTGAAGAGTTTGGAGAGTTGAGGATGTAAAGGAGGCGTACTGAAGAGTTTGGAGAGTTGAGGGTGTAAAGGAGGCGTACTGAAGAGTTTGGAGAGTTGAGGGTGTAAAGTAGGCGTACTGAAGAGTTTGGAGAGTTGAGGATGTAAAGGAGGCGTACTGAAGAGTTGGGAGAGTTGAGGGTGTAAAGGAGGCGTACTGAAGAGTTTGGAGAGTTGAGGGTGTAAAGGAGGCGTACTGAAGAGTTTGGAAAGTTGAGGGTGTAAAGGAGGCGTACTGAAGAGTTTGGAGAGTTGAGGATGTAAAGGAGGCGTACTGAAGAGTTTGGAGAGTTGAGGGTGTAAAGGAGGCGTACTGAAGAGTTTGGAGAGTTGAGGGTGTAAAGGAGGCGTACTGAAGAGTTTGGAGAGTTGAGGGTGTAAAGGAAGGCGTACTGAAGAGTTTGGAGAGTTGAGGGTGTAAAGGAGGCGTACTGAAGAGCTTGGAGAGTTGAGGGTGTAAAGGAGGCGTACTGAAGAGTTTGGAGAGTTGAGGATGTAAAGGAGGCGTACTGAAGAGTTTGGAGAGTTGAGGATGTAAAGGAGGCGTACTGAAGAGTTTGGAGAGTTGAGGGTGTAAAGGAGGCGTACTGAAGAGTTTGGAGAGTTGAGGGTGTAAAGGAGGCGTACTGAAGAGTTTGGAGAGTTGAGGATGTAAAGGAGGCGTACTGAAGAGTTTGTAGAGTTGAGGGTGTAAAGGAGGCGTACTGAAGAGTTTGGAGAGTTGAGGGTGTAAAGGAGGCGTACTGAAGAGTTTGGAGAGTTGAGGATGTAAAGGAGGCGTACTGAAGAGTTTGTAGAGTTGAGGGTGTAAAGGAGGCGTACTGAAGAGTTTGGAGAGTTGAGGGTATAAAGGAGGCGTACTGAAGAGTTTGGAGAGTTGAGGGTGTAAAGGAGGCGTACTGAAGAGTTTGTAGAGTTGAGGGTGTAAAGAAGGCGTACTGAAGAGTTTGGAGAGTTGAGGGTGTAAAGGAGGCGTACTGAAGAGTTTGGAGAGTTGAGAGTGTAAAGGAGGCGTACTGAAGAGTTTGGAGAGTTGAGGATGTAAAGGAGGCGTACTGAAGAGTTTGGAGAGTTGAGGATGTAAAGGAGGCGTACTGAAGAGTTTGGAGAGTTGAGGATGTAAAGGAGGCGTACTGAAGAGTTTGGAGAGTTGAGGATGTAAAGGAGGCGTACTGAAGAGTTTGGAGAGTTGAGGGTGTAAAGGAGGCGTACTGAAGAGTTTGGAGAGTTGAGGGTGTAAAGGAGGCGTACTGAAGAGTTTGGAGAGTTGAGGATGTAAAGGAGGCGTACTGAAGAGTTTGGAGAGTTGAGGGTGTAAAGGAGGCGTACTGAAGAGTTTGGAGAGTTGAGGATGTAAAGGAGGCGTACTGAAGAGTTTGGAGAGTTGAGGGTGTAAAGGAGGCGTACTGAAGAGTTTGGAGAGTTGAGGGTGTAAAGGAGGCGTACTGAAGAGTTTGGAGAGTTGAGGATGTAAAGGAGGCGTACTGAAGAGTTTGTAGAGTTGAGGGTGTAAAGGAGGCGTACTGAAGAGTTTGGAGAGTTGAGGGTATAAAGGAGGCGTACTGAAGAGTTTGGAGAGTTGAGGGTGTAAAGGAGGCGTACTGAAGAGTTTGTAGAGTTGAGGGTGTAAAGGAGGCGTACTGAAGAGTTTGGAGAGTTGAGGGTGTAAAGGAGGCGTACTGAAGAGTTTGGAGAGTTGAGAGTGTAAAGGAGGCGTACTGAAGAGTTTGGAGAGTTGAGGATGTAAAGGAGGCGTACTGAAGAGTTTGGAGAGTTGAGGGTGTAAAGGAGGCGTACTGAAGAGTTTGGAGAGTTGAGGATGTAAAGGAGGCGTACTGAAGAGTTTGGAGAGTTGAGGATGTAAAGGAGGCGTACTGAAGAGTTTGGAGAGTTGAGGGTGTAAAGGAGGCGTACTGAAGAGTTTGGAGAGTTGAGGGTGTAAAGGAGGCGTACTGAAGAGTTTGGAGAGTTGAGGATGTAAAGGAGGCGTACTGAAGAGTTTGGAGAGTTGAGGGTGTAAAGGAGGCGTACTGAAGAGTTTGGAGAGTTGAGGGTGTAAAGGAGGCGTACTGAAGAGTTTGGAGAGTTGAGGGTATAAAGGAGGCGTACTGAAGAGTTTGGAGAGTTGAGGATGTAAAGGAGGCGTACTGAAGAGTTTGGAGAGTTGAGGGTGTAAAGGAGGCGTACTGAAGAGTTTGGAGAGTTGAGGGTGTAAAGGAGGCGTACTGAAGAGTTTGGAGAGTTGAGGATGTAAAGGAGGCGTACTGAAGAGTTTGTAGAGTTGAGGGTGTAAAGGAGGCGTACTGAAGAGTTTGGAGAGTTGAGGGTATAAAGGAGGCGTACTGAAGAGTTTGGAGAGTTGAGGGTGTAAAGGAGGCGTACTGAAGAGTTTGTAGAGTTGAGGGTGTAAAGGAGGCGTACTGAAGAGTTTGGAGAGTTGAGGGTGTAAAGGAGGCGTACTGAAGAGTTTGGAGAGTTGAGAGTGTAAAGGAGGCGTACTGAAGAGTTTGGAGAGTTGAGGATGTAAAGGAGGCGTACTGAAAAGTTTGGAGAGTTGAGGGTGTAAAGGAGGCGTACTGAAGAGTTTGGAGAGTTGAGGGTGTAAAGTAGGCGTACTGAAGAGTTTGGAGAGTTGAGGATGTAAAGGAGGCGTACTGAAGAGTTTGGAGAGTTGAGGGTGTAAAGGAGGCGTACTGAAGAGTTTGGAGAGTTGAGAGTGTAAAGGAGGCGTACTGAAGAGTTTGGAGAGTTGAGGGTGTAAAGGAGGCGTACTGAAGAGTTTGGAGAGTTGAGGGTGTAAAGGAGGCGTACTGAAGAGTTTGGAGAGTTGAGGATGTAAAGGAGGCGTACTGAAGAGTTTGTAGAGTTGAGGGTGTAAAGGAGGCGTACTGAAGAGTTTGGAGAGTTGAGGGTATAAAGGAGGCGTACTGAAGAGTTTGGAAAGTTGAGGGTGTAAAGGAGGCGTACTGAAGAGTTTGGAGAGTTGAGGATGTAAAGGAGGCGTACTGAAGAGTTTGTAGAGTTGAGGGTGTAAAGGAGGCGTACTGAAGAGTTTGGAGAGTTGAGGGTATAAAGGAGGCGTACTGAAGAGTTTGGAGAGTTGAGGGTGTAAAGGAGGCGTACTGAAGAGTTTGTAGAGTTGAGGGTGTAAAGGAGGCGTACTGAAGAGTTTGGAGAGTTGAGGGTGTAAAGGAGGCGTACTGAAGAGTTTGGAGAGTTGAGAGTGTAAAGGAGGCGTACTGAAGAGTTTGGAGAGTTGAGGATGTAAAGGAGGCGTACTGAAGAGTTTGGAGAGTTGAGGGTGTAAAGGAGGCGTACTGAAGAGTTTGGAGAGTTGAGGGTGTAAAGTAGGCGTACTGAAGAGTTTGGAGAGTTGAGGATGTAAAGGAGGCGTACTGAAGAGTTTGGAGAGTTGAGGGTGTAAAGGAGGCGTACTGAAGAGTTTGGAGAGTTGAGGGTGTAAAGGAGGCGTACTGAAGAGTTTGGAGAGTTGAGGGTGTAAAGGAGGCGTACTGAAGAGTTTGGAGTGTTGAGAGTGTAAATGAGGCGTACTGAAGAGTTTGGAGAGTTGAGGATGTAAAGGAGGCGTACTGAAGAGTTGGGAGAGTTGAGGATGTAAAGGAGGCGTACTGAAGAGTTTGGAGAGTTGAGGGTGTAAAGGAGGCGTACTGAAGAGTTTGGAGAGTTGAGGGTGTAAAGGAGGCATACTGAAGAGTTTGGAGAGTTGAGGGTGTAAAGGAGGCGTACTGAAGAGTTTGGAGAGTTGAGGGTGTAAAGGAGGCGTACTGAAGAGTTTGGAGAGTTGAGGGTGTAAAGGAGGCGTACTGAAGAGTTTGGAGAGTTGAGGATGTAAAGGAGGCGTACTGAAGAGTTTGGAGAGTTGAGGATGTAAAGGAGGCGTACTGAAGAGTTTGGAGAGTTGAGGGTGTAAAGGAGGCGTACTGAAGAGTTTGGAGAGTTGAGGGTGTAAAGGAGGCGTACTGAAGAGTTTGGAGAGTTGAGGGTGTAAAGGAGGCGTACTGAAGAGTTTGGAGAGTTGAGGGTGTAAAGGAGGCGTACTGAAGAGTTTGGAGAGTTGAGGGTGTAAAGGAGGCGTACTGAAGAGTTTGGAGAGTTGAGGGTGTAAAGGAGGCGTACTGAAGAGTTTGGAGAGTTGAGGGTGTAAAGGAGGCGTACTGAAGAGTTTGGAGAGTTGAGGGTGTAAAGGAGGCGTACTGAAGAGTTTGGAGAGTTGAGGATGTAAAGGAGGCGTACTGAAGAGTTTGGAGAGTTGAGGGTGTAAAGGAGGCGTACTGAAGAGTTTGTAGAGTTGAGGGTGTAAAGGAGGCGTACTGAAGAGTTTGGAGAGTTGAGGGTGTAAAGGAGGCGTACTGAAGAGTTTGGAGAGTTGAGTGTGTAAAGGAGGCGTACTGAAGAGTTTGGAGAGTTGAGGATGTAAAGGAGGCGTACTGAAGAGTTTGTAGAGTTGAGGGTGTAAAGGAGGCGTACTGAAGAGTTTGGAGAGTTGAGGGTATAAAGGAGGCGTACTGAAGAGTTTGGAGAGTTGAGGGTGTAAAGGAGGCGTACTGAAGAGTTTGTAGAGTTGAGGGTGTAAAGGAGGCGTACTGAAGAGTTTGGAGAGTTGAGGGTGTAAAGGAGGCGTACTGAAGAGTTTGGAGAGTTGAGGATGTAAAGGAGGCGTACTGAAGAGTTTGGAGAGTTGAGGGTGTAAAGGAGGCGTACTGAAGAGTTTGTAGAGTTGAGGGTGTAAAGGAGGCGTACTGAAGAGTTTGGAGAGTTGAGGGTGTAAAGGAGGCGTACTGAAGAGTTTGGAGAGTTGAGTGTGTAAAGGAGGCGTACTGAAGAGTTTGGAGAGTTGAGGATGTAAAGGAGGCGTACTGAAGAGTTTGTAGAGTTGAGGGTGTAAAGGAGGCGTACTGAAGAGTTTGGAGAGTTGAGGGTATAAAGGAGGCGTACTGAAGAGTTTGGAGAGTTGAGGGTGTAAAGGAGGCGTACTGAAGAGTTTGTAGAGTTGAGGGTGTAAAGGAGGCGTACTGAAGAGTTTGGAGAGTTGAGGGTGTAAAGGAGGCGTACTGAAGAGTTTGTAGAGTTGAGGGTGTAAAGGAGGCGTACTGAAGAGTTTGGAGAGTTGAGGGTGTAAAGGAGGCGTACTGAAGAGTTTGGAGAGTTGAGTGTGTAAAGGAGGCGTACTGAAGAGTTTGGAGAGTTGAGGATGTAAAGGAGGCGTACTGAAGAGTTTGTAGAGTTGAGGGTGTAAAGGAGGCGTACTGAAGAGTTTGGAGAGTTGAGGGTATAAAGGAGGCGTACTGAAGAGTTTGGAGAGTTGAGGGTGTAAAGGAGGCGTACTGAAGAGTTTGTAGAGTTGAGGGTGTAAAGGAGGCGTACTGAAGAGTTTGGAGAGTTGAGGGTGTAAAGGAGGCGTACTGAAGAGTTTGGAGAGTTGAGGATGTAAAGGAGGCGTACTGAAGAGTTTGGAGAGTTGAGGGTGTAAAGGAGGCGTACTGAAGAGTTTGTAGAGTTGAGGGTGTAAAGGAGGCGTACTGAAGAGTTTGGAGAGTTGAGGGTGTAAAGGAGGCGTACTGAAGAGTTGGGAGAGTTGAGTGTGTAAAGGAGGCGTACTGAAGAGTTTGGAGAGTTGAGGATGTAAAGGAGGCGTACTGAAGAGTTTGTAGAGTTGAGGGTGTAAAGGAGGCGTACTGAAGAGTTTGGAGAGTTGAGGGTATAAAGGAGGCGTACTGAAGAGTTTGGAGAGTTGAGGGTGTAAAGGAGGCGTACTGAAGAGTTTGTAGAGTTGAGGGTGTAAAGGAGGCGTACTGAAGAGTTTGGAGAGTTGAGGGTGTAAAGGAGGCGTACTGAAGAGTTTGGAGAGTTGAGAGTGTAAAGGAGGCGTACTGAAGAGTTTGGAGAGTTGAGGATGTAAAGGAGGCGTACTGAAGAGTTTGGAGAGTTGAGGGTGTAAAGGAGGCGTACTGAAGAGTTTGGAGAGTTGAGGGTGTAAAGTAGGCGTACTGAAGAGTTTGGAGAGTTGAGGATGTAAAGGAGGCGTACTGAAGAGTTTGGAGAGTTGAGGGTGTAAAGGAGGCGTACTGAAGAGTTTGGAGAGTTGAGGGTGTAAAGGAGGCGTACTGAAGAGTTTGGAGAGTTGAGGGTGTAAAGGAGGCGTACTGAAGAGTTTGGAGTGTTGAGAGTGTAAATGAGGCGTACTGAAGAGTTTGGAGAGTTGAGGATGTAAAGGAGGCGTACTGAAGAGTTGGGAGAGTTGAGGATGTAAAGGAGGCGTACTGAAGAGTTTGGAGAGTTGAGGGTGTAAAGGAGGCGTACTGAAGAGTTTGGAGAGTTGAGGGTGTAAAGGAGGCATACTGAAGAGTTTGGAGAGTTGAGGGTGTAAAGGAGGCGTACTGAAGAGTTTGTAGAGTTGAGGGTGTAAAGGAGGCGTACTGAAGAGTTTGGAGAGTTGAGGGTGTAAAGGAGGCGTACTGAAGAGTTTGGAGAGTTGAGGATGTAAAGGAGGCGTACTGAAGAGTTTGGAGAGTTGAGGATGTAAAGGAGGCGTACTGAAGAGTTTGGAGAGTTGAGGGTGTAAAGGAGGCGTACTGAAGAGTTTGGAGAGTTGAGGGTGTAAAGGAGGCGTACTGAAGAGTTTGGAGAGTTGAGGGTGTAAAGGAGGCGTACTGAAGAGTTTGGAGAGTTGAGGGTGTAAAGGAGGCGTACTGAAGAGTTTGGAGAGTTGAGGGTGTAAAGGAGGCGTACTGAAGAGTTTGGAGAGTTGAGGGTGTAAAGGAGGCGTACTGAAGAGTTTGGAGAGTTGAGGGTGTAAAGGAGGCGTACTGAAGAGTTTGGAGAGTTGAGGGTGTAAAGGAGGCGTACTGAAGAGTTTGGAGAGTTGAGGATGTAAAGGAGGCGTACTGAAGAGTTTGGAGAGTTGAGTTTGTAAAGGAGGCGTACTGGAGAGTTTGGAGAGTTGAGGGTGTAAAGGAGGCGTACTGGAGAGTTTGGAGAGTTGAGGGTGTAAAGGAGGCGTACTGAAGAGTTTGGAAAGTTGAGGGTGTAAAGGAGGCGTACTGAAGAGTTTGGAGAGTTGAGGATGTAAAGGAGGCGTACTGAAGAGTTTGGAGAGTTGAGGGTGTAAAGGAGGCGTACTGAAGAGTTTGGCAAAAGTTTTTATTGCTACTTTTCACGAAACTCAACAAAAAGAACTGAGGCATACTTTATTACAAATATGCTCAAGGAATACTCTCACCAGACCAAAAAATGACAACTTAATGTATACATTTTATCACGCATGAACTTTCCCTAAAGCGATAAAATCACTTTTCTGAAAAAATAAATTGAAACGGATTTTTGATAAATCGATACACTGTTAATATTTATGCAATATTTCAAAAGGCTGTGCAGCTGTTGTTCCACTGTAAAATGCACCTTATTTGGAAAAAAAATGTTCTACTAGATAAGTGTAAAACTTTTCAGTGAATCCCACTCTCGCAATTTTTCTTACGCTTTTTTTGCATCAAAAGAAGGCGGTGAAATTCTTATTACGATAACGATTGCGATCTGGTTTTCCCATTTTGAAAAAATTGTCGAAAATGGAAGTTTTTGGCAAAAAAAATTTTGATTGGTTGCACGTGACAAGGTCGTCATGTTGAAAAAAAAATTGATTGATCTACATAATGTGTACGCTTCGTAATAAAAAGAAAAGTGAAACCATTTTGATAAGCCGATACAGCAGCTTACTGTAACAAAAGAACTAAAAGACACGTTAATCTTGGTACGCAAATTAAATTAATTAATTAAATAAATAGTAATAGTAAATAGTAAATAAAAGTAAAATAATTGTAAGAAAACTCATTTATTCATCTTTGGTAAAATAATTGTTAAACGCTGTAACTGGTTTTACAGTTTTGTGGTAGATGAACACTGCTTTTGATATCAAATGCTGAATAAATACTTCTTGACCCACGATTAGCTTTCTAATCTTATATTAATAATCAGCCTATCATTATTTAAATAATCCGTTTAATAAAAATTTTCATTTTATCAAAAGCTTCCGGAACGACTTCTGGTAAGAATTGACATTTTCTCAGGGTCCAATTCTTACAGTAACTTGATGAAACAAGTAGTTTTATTGAAAATTCAATAAAAATAGTACCATGAGGCCATATTTGACTAGAACTAAAATATATTTTTATTAACAACTACACATATTTAGGACTTATAAATCTATTCGCTTGTGCACTAGAACAAATTTATTTGTAATTATGCTATAAAATATTCTTTTTGGCCAAAACCTGTAGCTATATTCTTTAAACCATGATGTCATGGAATGTCCGTCGTAGCTGTCGCTTCCATTTTTGCAACAAACAAAACAGATTTTTGCAGTTTTTGTCATTGGATCGTTTCTCAGAAAGTTTGAGCTGGGAATCTAGACTGCACATTTCTCAAACTTAAACTACTACCATGCTTACAAGAGTAGTCAAAACTATTAGGCAAGCATTGATCATGTCTAAAATATAGCTATGTCTCATTTGCTTTGGTACATCATGGTTTTGTGTATATGTAATGTATGCTTTCGTTGTTGTTATGTCGAGAGGATTAAAGAATATTTTATACTAGCATTTTACTGTTCTGCTGTGAGCAGCATAGGTGTCAGCAAATGCATCAATTAAGTTGACGCCACACATTCTAGCAGTATACTCTGCTACTATGATTGGTATGGTTGTGACCTAATATTTCTAACGTGCCTTCAGGCCAGTCTATGCCGAAATGTGTATCAACAGCAAGGTACTTATTTCCTGTCACCACAAGACTATGCCAAAAAATGTCTATATCTCATCATCATCATATTTCTTCTACATGTAGGGGAGAAGTGGGTAATGTGGACAGCTGGGTAATGTGGACAGTTAAATTTTTAGCTAAAATCTATAACCAATTTCATTTGTCTCATATAATGAAACCTTTTATTTTCCTGTTAGAAAAAGCCACATGCTGATTTGGAAGTCTTTATCCATCATAAACCAATTTGTAAGCATCTTAATATTTATCACACAAATAGTAATTTTTAATTTAATTTTACTGCCTGGGTTACATAGTGTAAAAGTTGTTGGAACTTTTGGGGCAATTGTACACAAACAAATCATATTGTGTTGTTTATCTTTATTGATTGTCAGAAGGCAACTCCTGACTATGACTGAAATTTATCAAATTTTGTAATAATATATACAGATAAGATGGGCTAATGCGGTCAAGAGACTTTGGGGTAAAGTGGACATGTCTACATTACTCTGTGCTGCAAGGCATATTATATAAACTGCTTAATTTGCTAGTTTCAATGTTAAGTCTAAATTGTTATTACTCCTACTAGGCTTACTAGTAAACATACTGCCAAATTTAGACAATCTGAGGTATTACCTTGACTTAGTAGAATTATTATCTTATTTTGTCAGATTTTAATTATTTTTGTATATTTTACGCTAAATTATGTATAACCACATGCGTACATTACTTGTAGTTATTTGAATATCTGAAAATATTTTACTTTTTTGACAAAAAATAACATGTTCACATTACTCACTGCACCTGTCCACATTACCCATCGACAGTGGGTAATGTGGACAATGTTGTGTTTTACGACATGGTGCATTCTGGGAAAACTATTACTTGTATTACAAAACATGCAATTAAGAAAAGAGAGCTAACAAACTTCGCAAACTGGAGATATTATTTGATTATTTTCAAGTGAACAGCATAGTAGTAACTGTAATAAAAAGAAAAACTGTCCACATTACCCATTTCTCCCCTAATTGAGAGCTAATCATTGATGACATCAGGCAGGCCTAAACTTTTTAAAATTGAGTCTGTAACTTGTATTTTTTAGAGCTTTTCTCCACACAGAGCTCGGCTTGTGAAGTAGTCATCGACATGTACTACTGTATGGTGTTTTTTCCCGTTATGATTATGTAAATGTTTGTAAAGACAACAAATGACATATTTAGCTAGGCATTTTAAAGTCTGCTGTATGATAGACATTGTTGCACACATATCCACCCTTAGGGACAGCAATAATGTACTTTTAGAACCATTAGTGATTTTTTATCGTGATTTTAGTGGACTAAACGGTGGAAGTCTTTAAGTTTCAAGATGGTTTCATTTATTGCTGTTTCTTTTAAGAAATAGCCTTGTTAGTACCTAATGGTCAAAGGTTCCGAGACTCTTAAACCTGTAGTGGTGATCGTAGCTTCTGCTCAAAAATGGAGGCTCATTAACACCATCAGAAAATGTAATAAGCTAAGCATGAGACTCAGTGTGTATCAATTCTTTGTTTTTTTAATAACGGATGTTTTTAGTTTGCTTTTTGTTATTAAAGTAAACTCTTGTTGTTTTTAGCTTTCAATAAATCTTTGTGTAGACAAAGTAGTAAAATTATGTCATCATATTACGTTTGACACAAATAGTCAGTGCTAAGAAGAAATTGCGACAAAAATAAAGTTTAGGTAAAACGAAACTATGCTTGCAATGAGCTTT
Source organism: Watersipora subatra (assembly GCF_963576615.1). NCBI lineage: Eukaryota > Metazoa > Bryozoa > Gymnolaemata > Cheilostomatida > Watersiporidae > Watersipora > Watersipora subatra. Next base: position 9,081,191 of record NC_088712.1, read on the forward strand.
ACATCAATTTTATTGGCTCAACACATGCAGATAGTTGTTTGCTTTTGTTTGAGTACAGATAAGATTGGGTAATATATTAACTACTCACCAACCAGAAATGGTTCGTATAAAGCTTGCTAAAGCTGCATCATGCGCCGCTTAGCTACACACAAGTTCTTTGCTAAGCCGTAACATGTGGCTAAAGATTTCTTCTGACAAGCTCACACATGACCTACTAAGTGATAAATATTTATCGTGTTATTATTTCTACTCACAAACCAAAATTTGATGAAAAACTACAAAGGATTGTTATGGGCTGCGTACATGTATGTATTCCTGAACCAAACTTAATTTTTGGAGGTATATCAGAAAAGGTTTGTCAAGTCATAAACGTGGAATAATACAAACAGACTATCTTTTACAGCCAATGTGTTGGTCGAAAACATGAAAATACCTCAATTTAAAATCATAGCTTATAAACAGCATAATTATATGCAATCTAGTAGAATAACCAAAACGTGTAGCTTAAAAATCGGTGTCACATATCTTTTAGACGTTTATTAGGCATTCACCAACAATGTAGGCATTATACAGAATAAATCACAATGCATTTTAAAAGTAATGATGTAAATTCAGATGCAAATAATTCAGTTTGAGGTGAAACTTTGACTGGTGCCTCAACACAGTAGCAAATTTTCAATGGTTTTAATTATAATGAACTTGTCAGTTTCTTCAAATGAGTTTACTTAGAATGCTGAATATACATCATTTCATAATGTGGCAGATTTTCTCAAAGTAAAATTATTTTATAGTTATTTTGCTTTCAAGTAATTACTACCATAATTATTAAACTATTACTAATTAAATAATTATAATATTAAATTACTACCAACTTTTTTGTTAAAACTATTTTTGGAACTTTACCAGTGTAATAAGACTCTAGTGTAAAACATCGGCTACTGGTGCATAATACTTTGACAAGTGAAAAATGAACTTTTTCAAGCGGAAGGGCTAAATTGAGAAATAATCATTTTTATATCAATAAAATACAATACTACATGCAATAGAAGTTCCTATGAAACAGCCAGTCGATTATAATATTTCTCATTGGACTTACCTTTCTCTCTCACTTTGCTGACTGAAGGTACATCAACTGACGGCATGATTTCATCAATAAACCGTTGCATGTCATTCTTTGTGTCACTGTAGCTGGAGACTATATCACACTGCAATATTAATATAGAAGAATGGAAGTTGTCAAGGTTAAACAGTCTGAAGAAAATTATAATAGAAATTATGTATAAAACAATGATAGTATAAAACTGTTAAAATCTTTAAGCAAAAGGGAATGTGAGACGACAAAACTTTGAAAATCACCAATTAGCAACAATTTAAGTTATTTTCAAAACTTCTTTGCCTTTAATATGCTCCAGTTAAAATGACACACTTTATCAATTTGGTTGATTTGCGGAAGATTTTGACAACTCTAAAAATACTCAACCTCAACATGTCTAAAGGATGTTCAGATATTGTGTGTTACTAAAACTAACAGTATACTGACATTCCATAAACATGGTCTTCAATTTTGTCTGTTCATATGGTAACAAAGCAACATGAAACTATTTGGGTAACAGGTTGACGAACATTCATTATATTTTCATGACCTTCGAAGGTCACTATTACATTATTAATAAGGCTTTGTAATATAAATGGTTGTAAAGATTACTACATTAACACAAAACTAATGTTTAACATTTTCTCAAGGTCACAATAGTGCGAGGGTGTTTCAACGAACAAAGACACCAAGAACTTCATCAAAATGGTATTTTGACAAGATAATAGTAATGTGACCACCATTCAACTATAGGAATTTACCATCACTATAAGAGAACACAACTAGTAATAATCACTATACTTTCTATAGTTAAGTTACCAAGTTTACTGCCATCTGTAGAGATGCGCATTAAAAGAGCAGAGGACTGTGATAATATTTTAATGCTAAAAGGAGGGAGTGAAACTGAAATACATTGGGTTCAATTCAAATTGTATAGGATTAAGTAAATGAACAGTATGAATGTCTAAATACAGATAGAACCCTTTGTCACCAATTTGAAACTTGACTGGAAGTTCTGTGGAACTTTATTGGAAAATCTAGACCTGTTACGACCTAACAATTTGGAGGCCAGCAGACCTGGTAAAAAGATCATGTTGGCAATATTTAGAGATATGAAGAGTTACAATTTTGCTTCCTTCCAATCTGGTTCTGTCAATAGCAGTAAGTATTGTGATGTGCTAGACAAACTTCCTTGAAATTAGGTTTGCATAGAGCGGATTTTTGTCAACTTGTGCTTTTGTAAAGCATCAAAATTCCACAAACAGCTAAAATCCCTCAAGAATTTCACTGTATTAACTGGGAGACTCTCACACATAGCGTGTAAATCACTTGTTTACTATAAAAGACGCAAAGGAGAGTGAATGTAAAACTCGCTTTTGATAACGCAAAACAACTGATATCCTAGTAATATCAGAAAGCTAGTCAAACATTGAAACAATGTATTGCGATGCAAGTAGATCTTGTAGAGAATTCAGGTCCTGTACGATGTTATATGATTCAAATAATCACTTCAAGATTGAAAAGTTTATTTTATTATCGAATTACCCTTGTACCTGATGAGCATGTTTTGCTCGAGACTCTGTTTTGCGCATGGTATTTCTTATCTGGCTCCATTTCTTAAGTATTTCATCTTCGAGAAAGTCTGTGATGAGAGTTTTGGTTCTTAGTCTACATTCTGTATATTCATCCTCTAGCTGTGTGTACTTAGACTCCAAAGCTTTAATCTTCAACAAGTGAAATATTGCAAGCACTGGAAAGCACTAGTTCGCTTTGCGTATGAACATTCGAACGTACCTTGAAAAAATGTGGTAGTTTACAATAGCTGGTAATAACCACCTGCAAATTGTAAAAGTGGAACACAAGAGAATAATCCAATACATTGAACACATAACTCCACAATCGAAAGTTCAATCTTTTTATCACATCTTCTAACCCTAAGCTAGAAACATTATGTTTAATTATGCATTATGTAATAAGATTGATCTATCACACAGCATACTTTTATATTGAACGATATAATGAAAACCTCTTGAAGATCTTTAGTAAAGAATAACTACTCGCTAAAACGTAGCATACCTTGGTGAAATTAACTTTTGGATAGCAAAACAGCCATAATCAAATAGATATTATGCTGATGCAAAATCCGTTCTTTTATACTGATTCTGAAACATATTTCACTATAAAAAGTTTAGTCAAATTTTCTTTTTACCTAAAAGCTGATCCATACCACACCTGACCTCCTTTCCAGTCATTCAAAAAAGTTTTTTCTAACTTGATGCCTTTGCAAAGAATAAACAGAAATAGGTTTGATCAACTAAACATAATTACAACAAGCTTAGAAACTTCTAGATCTTATATTGATACCTGAGTTGATAATCAATCATAATTATTTTATATAGTATTAATTTGTAATGTTGTGGTGCTTAATATGACAAGATACTGAGAGTTGTTCAAAAGTTTTATAATTTTCATGTAAACTAAGCTTATCTTGTCAAAATAATTGCAACTGGAGTAAAGAAATGCTCTGCAAAAGACTTGTCAATGTCACTACAATCTGCGCATCCCTTTTATGATGAATCTTCTTCAGTGTCTCAGTCGTTTCCTGGTCATACTCAGCAAGTGTTTGAGATGTGAACTTGAAGACTTGTTCCAATCTCTCTTCTTTCTCAATCATTTCTTTCTTCAGCTTGTTGATTTCATCATTAAGTTGCTTTACAAGCTGATTTAAAGTCATCATCTGATGAGTCTCTCCTGAAACATATAAAATGGAACATCAAAAGAGTGGAGAGGAGAGTTACATCATTACAATGTGAACGATTTAACTCAAACCAATGATAATTATTAAGTTGTAAAAATGAATTTAGAACATTTACTTACTTTCTTATAATTTTATAAACTATAAGACCGACTTAGCAAAGTCGTTTTTATAGGATATGGACAATGCTTTTATTACTATTATTAATTACCGTCATCACAAAACTTGTCTTTGCAGACACATTCATTGCAGATCATCTTCAGACATTTATCACATCCAAAGCTGACTGGCTTGTCAGTGTGATCAGCACATACTCTGCTTTGTTGACTTTTCAGTAGCTCATACTGCTCCATGTTTATGGTTCGATGAACTTTTCCAATCTCTTCATGGTACTCTAGATGAAACTGAAATGTAAAGTGGGTCAAAACAGATACTGAAAGTGACCCAAATCCAGATAAATGAGATGCTCAAAAATGTCTTGAAGTTGCGATGAGAAAGATGCTTATAAAATTCATATATATTTTAAACGACCAACAACACTTTTCGCATAAGAATTTTGTCTGCAATTAGCCCAATTTTGAGTTAGCAAGCTACAATTCACGATGGTTGCATGATTGTAATTCCCATTACAAAGCTTCGAAATTAGACTACTTCAGCAAAAAATATAATTTGTTAACCAATTTGATATATTTGACCAACTAAGCTCATTTAATACCTTCTTCTAATCCACTTTTATTTACTGATATTTACTGAGTTATAAATAATAATAAATAATAACTCATTCTAACCTCTTCCTAACTACTGATAGTTACTGAGGTGTAAAAACAAAATATTATGAAAACAGTTGTTTATCAATAGATAAGTGGTATTGTCCATTTGCTCCACAGTTTTGGTCTAATTTATTTACAGTTATTAGCAAGGTTTATTCCTAAGTACAAATATGTTATTAGCCTATAAACAACCTTGGCTTTATCAATAAATTCCTAACTTGGCAGAAAGCAAAAATAAAAGAATTGGCTTGATCAGTATCTCTGAACACATGAAATATTACAAGCAACACTGGCTAAAGACTTAAAAATTGTTTTGTAGTACAACCTCTAAAAGATATTAATTATAAAAAACCATATCCAGCAGAAAATTGTGAGCTACTAACAAATTTTTGATAGCTAATCTACAGAGCTCAGATTTTGTACCCTTATCGAAAAACCCATAAATGTAGTTTGAAGTTTGTTGTAGTTGACCAAACTATCAATATTGTTGAAACTTTAAGTTCAAACACTTTTATCAACCAAAAATACATGTGACAACAGATACTCAACTTGTTCTCCAAGCCTGATGCTGAAATATCAAATATAAAATAATCTATGAACTCCTTCATACCTCATGATGCTTGACACAGTAAATTGTATCACACAGTGGACAATAAGAAAATGCTTGTTCGTTATTCTTTCCTTTCTTTGCACAGAGATCACATGACTTTGGTTTATCGTTGGCTACATCGTACGCTGGCAGCTGGTTGAGTGGTACCTCACATACTTGACTACAACAAAATTAATAAATCTTTATGTTCACGTGAAATAATCTTCCTTAGAATAAGATACCATGCCTATTTTCATTACATCAAATTTATTGAGAAATTAATTGATAGGTTAAGAGTTGGAATCAAAACTTATGTTGACAAGTTTTACTGAATTTAATATCACAATATGTTAACCCATTGTTTATGTGTATCCGATAATATGATACCAAAACTTGTGTTTAATAGTGTGGTTCATTTTATTTTATTTTTAGGTTATCTTGGGGAGCAAAAATAGTTATATATACCATGATATATTATCACTCTGTATTACGATTCTTTTCCTTTAACCCTTTAGCTACCGAAGCACTTACAGCTTGGAAAACACCAGCGTACCAATCCAATTACTGGGATGATTTGAGCTTTTGACCTGACTGCATAAAAACTGCAGTAACTAGCATCAAAATTGTGGTAGTAACATTAATTATAAGCATGCAAAGGAAAACTGAGACATTTCTCTACAAGCTGATATTTTTTCTATGTAGATAATTTGCAAATACTTTACAGCACAAGTCTAAATTTGTTGAAACTATTAATTTTTTTAATTTCCATTTTGCAAACCATTTTTCTAACTGTCAAATGTAATTGTATATAAATAAGACTGGCACGGATTCATAGGTTGACAACAATTTGCAAATTAACTTGATCATTGGAGAGCCTTGAAAGTAGAGTTTTGATCTTCGATGCATTGCAGGAGTGCCACTCAACATTCTCAGTATGTGACCAAGAGACTAGCAAAAAATATAGACCTGACTTGGTCACCTAAAATTTGCTATAACTTACATGCAGATTGGCTTGGAGCTAGAAATGAATATGCATTGGAAAGCTTAGAAATTTCTCAACAGGCAGCCATTCATTCCCTGCAAGTCATTTGCGAGTATTTCAGTCAAAATGCTGATTTGTCGAAGTTTTCACTTTTTTACTGTAAAATATCGATAACAAATACATTTTCAGAAACAATCACTCTGCGAAAATGGTTTTGGGAAACATTTGCATGGATTCATAAGTTCAAAAAGTTTACAAAAAAATGGTTGTCCAAGTGCATTAAAAGTAGAGTTAGGAGATGTGGTGCATTGCAGGTGCTCATGTTCGAAATGCTCATGACGCTGTGTTGATAAACAGTGCCAGACAGTTACCCGACATTGCTGCACAAACTCAGTTATAACTTTCGTGGAAACTGGCATGAAGCTGCAAATGAATATGCATCTGAAAGCTGAGATATTTTTCTACAGACTGAGATTCTTTCCCTCAGGCGGCTAGCGAGGGATTTGCAACTTGGAATCTATATATTTGCAGTTATGATTTTGTGCTGTCAGAATTTTACATGTATGTATTTTTACAAACTATAGATTTATGCAACAGCTTTGCATATACACTCATTGCATAGAATTATATGTTCTGAATCAAAGATTAATTGGTTACATAGAAGAAAAATTGAGCGGTGAGCCTGAATTCATACATATGGTCATGCATCAAAAGACATGAAGCAACAATTATTACGAGCAGAAACAGCAAATCATTGACTGCTAGATTGCAGAGAAATATGACAATATTATAAGTTCAGCTGCTAACTCTGGTCAATTAAAAAAATTATCCATATATAAACAATGACCTAAACTTCGCAAACTATTCATTATCTTTAGGACTATGTTGTGGGTGATTCCTTTGCATGTACCTTCAGCTTGCTCTCGCTCATCATCGATGTAAACAGACAACTTGTTTACATAATCAGAGACAGCAACGCGGAGTAAATAACTTTATTCCAAATCTAGATTTTTTAGATGGAGTATACTGCCTGAGGCTTAGCGGTCCTTTCTAGGCCAGCAAACTTCCATTTATAGATATAATCTTACCAGGCGGCAAAACAGACAATAACTGGTCGCTTATCATGACAAAAAACATTTCCTAGCTTGAAAAAGTTATTGCCAGCAGGGTTTTCCGAATTGTCATTAAAATGCAAACTGCTCAAAACCAGTGGATCTTCTGCATAATGGACAAATTTACAAAGTGGCCTGAGTGAGTAGCCATTCGAACAGCAACAGTCCCTGTTGTGGGTCGAGCATTTGTAAATTTAGTGATAACAAGACATGGAGTTCTACTATAGTGCTGCAATCAGATCGGGGAAGGCAGTTTACCTCCAAATTTTTTGAAGAAGTGTCCTGCCTGCTTGGAATGAAACAACGACTTTCTTGAGCCTGCTGTAACAGGCCGCAATCACAAGCCCTTGTAAAAAGATGGAATCGCACAATGGCAGAGATGTGACGACAGTATGTAAGAACCAACCAATCAGACTGGTGCGCATACCTGGACCTTAATATGCTGGCTTATCGCGCGAGTGCTCACTCTTCTACTGGCTACAGCCCTTTTAAACTGCAGCAGGGAAGGCAGGCGCGCCTTCCAACACATCTCCTGGCTCCGGACGATTCCCAGATCTTTGAATCAACATATGAGTATGTTCAGGATGTGCAAAGACAGGGTTGAAAAAAGCCTATGATGCTGCACGAGAAGCAAATTGGACATCAACCCTGAGACAGGAGAAGTACCATGACCAGAGCGTAAACCCATCCAAGCTAGAAGTTGGAGAAAAAGTGTACCATTTGAGGACTGACCCAAAGGTTGGCCTTTCCCCAAAGCTGCAGCCAAAGTACAAGGGACCCTACCAGCTGAACATGGCTCTTGGAGCAAGTGGACTGATTGAGCCAGTACCTCCAAATCTTGGAAAGACAATGTGGGTGCACCTAAATCATATACGGCGAATGGTGCCTAAACAGATGCCAGAGCACTGCTGGGAGACAAACGCTGCCAAGCCAAGCCCGGAGATAGAGGTTACCCTGCTGCTGCAGCAAAAAGCTAATTCTCAACCCGGTGAGAGTTTCGACCTTGATCCAAAAGCAGAACTTGAGCCCAAAGAGCAGCCCCGATACGATCTTCGGCGCCGCAACAGATGCACAGTGGACCATTAAGCAGGAACCCGTATGAGGAAATGTAGAAAATCTGACTTTGCTTGTAAAAAAAATAATATGTTGAGTCATGGTTATTAACAATGTTTAGTACATTATTCTGTAGATGGTAAAAAAGCCATCTGGTCTTGTGCAATGCATGTCTATTTATGTTTAAGGATGGCACAGGCAGCAAACGAACGGCTAGAAAAACAAAGCCATGAGTGGGAAGCGCTTCCGGAGTGGGCTGTAAAGAAGAAGCGGAGGAGAGTGGAGAGGAAGGTACATTATGATGCAATGAAGGATGAGGTGAAATACCTGAGGGGCCAACTAGCGGAGCAGGAGGAGGTGGTGCAATGGCTCCAGGCAGCCCTGGCAGAGAAGGGGGCCGAGACAAAAGCGCTGCGCTCATGGATTGCAAAAGATCTGACTGCATCAGCACCCTTTAACAGCCAGCTGAGCCCTCCCTCGCTAACCAGTCAGTGATGAGGCAGGAAATGATGTTGACATGGAAACGGGCGCTCAAGGAGCAGGTTGAGAGACATAACCCAAGGCTTCCTAACTGCTAGCTCCGGCACCCAGACCTCCCACACCCAAAGAGGCTCTGAGAACAGCTCATGTGCTACCTGAACCTGGGGATCGGAGATTACTTTGGGTATGACATCAACACATTCCATGCAGTAAACCAGACGTGTGGTCCACTTCTCTAGTGTTACTCACACCAGGCACAATCCAGACTTTGGCCGAATATTACACGTCCCCCGGATGTCGAGGATGGCACCTTCTGAAAAATGGGAAGGTATAAGCAACTGTGGCAGATGGCCCTTACGTTCAGCCAAGCCAAGCCAAGCCAAGCTGAAGCCAAAGCCAAAGCCAAAACTATGCCAAACCAAGCCAGAGCCGTGTCGAGTCAAGACCGAGTCAAGACCGAATCGAGCCGGAATGAGCCGTGCCGGGTCCAGCCAAGTAGATCGGAGGCGGAGCTTACAAGCTATATAAGCTCGAACATTTTTTTAGAAGAGAATAGCTGTTCCGGGCTGTTCATTGCCTGTTACTTGATCATTCTTGTACAACTTATGAACTAAGGAAAAATCTACTATATAAACGGCAATCGTTGTCTGTCTATCTATCTGTGTATCTGTCCGCTTTATAGAGTACCATACTTTTCCGACTATTAGCCGCTACTTTTATATAAGGGCGGGTCTATTCTGTGGGTTTTTTCACCGCTAGGGCGCATTAACGGGAATCTCCGGTTAGTACACGCCTCTATTATAATACGTAACCTGCTATTCATCGTAGGGATGGACGATAAATACTGATATGCTAATAGTATGAGTTGTCTTCTCCATATATTGAGTCACCGACAACTCCCAAATATGAGCAGTATAAATAAATTACCGCATATGGCGGTCTTTTTTTTCGATTCGATCGTACGAAGCAAACTTACCTAATTAATACGAGTAAGTAGTAAAATTAAATTAGTAGTAAATATTAGTAGCGAATTAAATAAAGTTTACTACTCTTTAAATAAATTAATGAGTAGTAAATTACATCTAATTAATATTTACTGCCAACGTGTACCGGGAAGGTCATGTGAACATTTGTTTCTTGCAACCACTAAAAAAACGCTGTTCTCTATCTACTATATAAACGGCAATAGTTGTCTATCTGATTGATTGTCCGCCTTATAGAGCGGTCTTTCCTTTTATCGTCATACGAATTTCGGTCGTACGAAGCAAACTGAATTAGGTAATATGTGTAGTAACGGTAAATAAATTATAGAGCGGTCTTTCTTTTTCCATTCGGTCGAACGAAGCCAACCGAATTAATATGAGTACTAAGTATCGTAATATCGTAATTTTGTAATATGGACTATTAGCCGCTACTTTTCTCTGACGATTTGAGCCAAGCGGCTTATATAAAGGTGTGGCGATTCTGTTGTTTTTCTTTCACCGCTCGAGCGCCTTAACCGAAATCCCCGGTTAGCACGCTTTTTAAAAGGCAAATTTTCTTCCGTGTTTAAAAGCACCTTTCCTGAGTTCTGCGGCCTATACAAAGCTGTCTATACAGCTATACAATTGCACTATTCCTTAAATAAAATAAATTAACGAGTAGTTATTTACATGCAATTAATATTTACTGCCAACGTGTACCGAGAAGGTCACGTAAACGTTTGTTTCTTGGAGCCACTGGGAAAACGCATTTCTCACCTACTAAATTTCCACATCAAAAAGGTAAGTGTTTCTTATACGAGGTTGTATTGTCTATGAATTGCAAGAGAGAGAGGGGGAGGGAAAGAGGGAGAAGAAGGAGGGAGAGAGAGAGGGAAGAGAGGGAGAGACGGAGAGAAGGAAAGAGAGAGAGGGAGAGCGAGGAGGAGAGGGGGGAGAGAGAGAGGGAGAGCGAGGAGGAGAGGGGGGGAGAGAGAGGGAGAGAAAGAGGGAGGGAGAGAGAGAGAGAGGGAGAGGGAGAGAGGGGAAAGAGGGAAAGATGGAGAGAGGGAGATGTGACTGCATATTTGGAGTTGTTTTACAGTATGAAAGACAACTCTCAATAAACCTTATGCTGCGCGTGAATCTATTTCTGTAGACAGGTAATGCAGCTAGTATATGTATAAACTGATGCACCGAGTCTTGTACTAGTGGATGAAATTGAAGGTCGCACAAAACCTCTACCCTGGTGGCAGCAGTGGGATTGCTGACAATCTCAAGAACTCCACCACAAGACTCGCATCAGGATCACTGAACACTAGGAGGATTATTGGACACTTCATGAACTGGGCTGCCTGAAAAACAGCAACATTTCTCCTACTGGAAGAACTTCCTGACAACAGGGAGAAACCCAAAGAGAGCTGTGGAAAGCCTTGCAGTATCGGACTCAGTAGATGCACTGCTCCAGGAGCATAAACCTACTGAAGGCTCTGACAGGACTTACCTGAGGAGGCAGCGTACTCCTATTAGAAGAACTACTTATGGGAAGAAATCCTGAGACAGTTGCGGAAAACCTTGCAGTATCAGACCCAGTGGATGTACTGCTCCGGGAGCAGAAACATACTAAAGGCTCCGACAGGAATTGCCTGAATAGGAAGTGAGTTCCTACCGGAAGAACTTCTTAGAAGAAAAACCCTGGAAAGGAGCCAACAACCCTGGACACAGTAGAGGTACTGCCCTGGGAAGAGAACCAAAACCTACTGAAAGCCAGACATGACCAATAGGAGAGCAAGAAGGGCTGTTCCGGGACCCGACCGACTAGTCGAGGCACTAGAACGGGTAATGCTGATGCCAAGGCCTTAAGAACCGGCACCACATTTTAGGACTCCCAGTACACTGAAAAGGGAGATGTGGAGTACTTCATTGTTCGCTTCACAGAGTGTAGCTGACGCCAACCAGTGGACGGAAGGAGCAACCCCATTGCACCTCTGGGAAGCACTGGGCAAACAGGCTGAGGACTGCGAACGGGTCGAGGTCCAGGGGGCCGATTTCAATGCCATCTGGGCAAAATTCGAGCTCTTCGCCAAGCAGGCGCTGAGCCAGCTCAACGCACTTAAGCAAGAATAAAAAACAACACTTCAGGAACATGCTATGGAGGTCGAGAGGTTGGTACGCATTGCGTACGGAGACCTGCCGAATCAACACCAAAATAGTATGAATATGGAGACCTTCTGCAGCTCACTAGATGACCCTGCCATGCAGCAACATCTGTTAGCCGTACATACGCCCATGCTGGTTGACGCTGTATGGGTCGGGAATGACTACCTCCAGATCCAAGGAGGAGAACATAAATCCACCGGATTTTCAGTACCGACCCTGGAGGGAAGAACCTCTGACCAGGTGCTGATGTTATAGGACGACTAGCCCGGCTGGTCAAAACTCTCGTAGACACGGTATGACGGCTCCAAGTGCAAGTTTGCACTCCAATCAAGAGGAGGAGCCAGTCGGCCACCTTTTTTGGGGATGTGGGCAACCAGGGCACATACGGAAGAATTGCCCTCGCTACACCAAACCGGCTTTAGGAAACAGAAAATGGCCACAGTAGTAGCTTCGACTACTGGTTGTACCAAGGCCAAACAACCATGGAAACACAAAAGGACTCCACGAGATTCAGTGAAAGCCGAAGGTTGGTCTCAATTGGCAAGGACTAGACCGAGGAAAATTCGTGCACAGGAAAGGCCTGTGGAGACACGAAGCAACTACCAGTCTTTGAGTGAGGCCAATGTGGACTTCCCACTGTCCCGGATACCGCCTACGCTCCTCCGTGCAAACGGCAGGGTTGTAGCCCGAAATGAAGGAGGGTGACCCCCAAATCTCCTCCACCCCAAACCGTGAGAATCACCTCCACTGGACCGGATGGTCGGAAGCCTGCCTTGAAGGCGGCAGGGCCGACCGCTACTCCACCTTTGGGATGGCAATCACAGGAGCCACGGATCTACCCCGGATTTAGGACGGCCCTAGGGACTGACCCCACTCCACCGCAGAAAAAGAAGGCTCCAAGACCTTCCGGAATATGTCTTAGAAGACACATCTAGGGCGTAAGCCCTCAGCCGACCTCACTACACAAGCTATTTCCTCCCAGGAAGAGTGGAAGGGCACCCCATCCAGTTTCTTTTAAACATAGGATGCACCATAAACCTGATCAATTAGCAGGTATTTGACCGATTGCCAGGAGCCATGCGGGACCAACTCAAGGAGAGTGACAGCCAAAGAATATTGGCTGATTGAACACGGCTCCCCTTCTACGGGATAATCCGTCTGGCCATCCGCATGAGGGATGTAAAGACAAAGTATTTGCGGTTCGCCGTTTGAGCGAGGATGCCATACTCGGAATGACATTCTTCATGGCCCATCAGTGCTCTCAAATTTGAACAGTCGGTGGTCCGAGTGGATGGCAGACAGTTAGTCTGCGCAGATCGACATGGGCGGCTGCTACAGAGCAAGGTACAGGTGATAAGGGGGGTAGTGGTTTTTGCCCGGACAGAGATGGCAATACAATGTCGCATCACCACGCAAAATTAGTGCTCCATGGGACTGATCGAAGGTTTTCCCGATGGACCTCCAATTGCAAGTAGCTTGAATCAGCAGGGACCCAAGATACAGTTCATTATTCGCTGCATGAATGCTACGGAGCAGCCATTGACTTTCCGGTCCAGAGCCATTGTCGGCACTTAAACGGTAGTGGAGACCCCGCAGGCCGAAGAGGATAATCCCTTACTGTGTGACGCCAGTCCGACTTCAATCAATGGAGTGCCGGCTCAGGTTGAGGAACTGTTCCAGGCCGCCAGGCCAAATCATGAGTGAACGGGTCAAACGGCAAGGTTGGCTTCCTTGCTGAGTCGATATGCCACTGTGTTCAGTACAGGTGACAACGAGGTAGGAAAGTTCACCGAGGTGAAACATTCCATTCCACTTAAAGAGGCCACTCAGCCAATCCGGCAACCCTCCCACAGACTCGGACTGGAGAGGGAGGCCGAGGCCAAAAGGCAGGTCCAGAATTTGCTCAAAGGGGGTTGATGGAGCTAGCCAGAAGAGCTTGGTGCTCCCCCTGTGGTGTTGGTCCAGAAGAAGGGTGGGAGTTGGCGCTTATGCATCGACTGCCAGCATCTAAATGGTGTCACCGAGCAGAACGCCTACCCTCTACCCTGAATCGACGACGGCCTGGACGCCCTGTCCGGCAGCCGCTATTTCAGCACGCTTGACCTGGTGAGCGGGTACTGGCATGTGCCCCTGGATGCAGAGGCACAGGAGAAGTCGGCCTTCTCGACACGGTCTAGATTTTGAAAATGGAAAGTGTTTCCTTTCAGACTGATGTCCGCCCGCGCCACCTTCCAAAGACTCATGGAATGTGTGCTACACGGCTTCCACTTGAGAACACTGCTACTACATCTAGATTATATTATAGTCATTGCCCTGGACTTTGATACTCATCTGCATTGGATGGAGGAGGTCTTCCAGAGATTCCACAAGGCCGGACTGAAGTTAACCTTTTCCACACCGTTCCCGTATATCTTACGTGCTGAGAGCGCAGTCTCAGCGCACCAATCCCGTAATTTTTAAAATTCATTTATTTATTTTAAAAAGACACTAAAATTTTTAATTAATATCTTGAGGAGTTTTAAAAGATATCATACTACTATTTTGAGGCTATAATTAGTCCCTTCTACGTATGCGCAAAAAGAATACGTTGTTAGAAGTTGAACGTTCTTTATGGAAAGCTGATCATCATGAACGAACGCGATATTTGAGGCGCTGCTAAAAAGATTCGTTTACAGGAAGATACGACTGGTTTGAAAGTGAAGAAGAGGATTTTAGACCAGAGAAATGTGCGGAAGACGATGAAAGTAAAAAAGAAAATCAACAGAATGAATTGAAGTGCGAAAGTGAAACTGAAACGGTCGGCATTGAAATGGCGTATAATGACGGATATCAAAGAGGAACTGATTTAAAACCAAAAGAATTACATTTTACTGACAGCGTGGCAGAAGTATAAGTTTAAGTTCTTAAACAGGTAAGTGTTTTTATTATTCAAAGCTTTTTAAATATCCGCCATTGTAAATATTATATTTAACGAAATGAATAAATATGGCCTTCAAAAACATTGCGATGCTTCGGAGCCTGTTGATGATAAATATTTGGTGAGCTGTTTGTTTAGTTTTGCATATAGGTATTCTCAAAAAGCCTACTCTGTTGCCTTACTGGTCCACATTCCTTTATTATCTACGCTGATTTTTAATCCAATTTGAAAATTAAAAGAAAATTACAAACAAGTTATTGACAATTGACTTTATTGACAACTTTGAAGACCCTGCAGGCAATAAATTGTTCAAGTTAGAAAAAATTTTTGCCATGACATGCGACTGGTTCTATCCTGTTTTTCTATCTGATAAATTTACATCTGTAGATGAAAGCTTGCTGGCATGGAAAGGATGGCTCAACTTCAGACAGCATATTCCATCTAACAGATCTAAATTTGGAATTAAGTTATTTGCTTTCCATTGCTGTCTCTGGCTATGTGCACCAGTTGTCTGTGTACATCGTTGATGAGCAAGCTTAATGCACTGGCAGCGGAGCCACTTGTAGAATATCTTTGTGCGAGTCATGTTTTGATCCTTACCATGCAAACTAAATTTACTTACAAATGGTATTTTAGTTAGTTTCTGCAAATGCTTCACTGCTTTGTATTGCTAGCTTTTGTACATGCATTTGCTAATCTATATCTTATTTGTGCATTGGTGTGCTGTATTCGTTGCACACGGCCATCTTCAGAGCAGCACTCTAATCAAAAAGTTCAGATCTGATATTGTGTTGCAATCTAGCAGTCCATGAGTTGCTGTTTCTGTTCATAATAAATGTTGCTTCCTGTCTTTTGCTGCTTCACCAAATGTGCGAATATAGGCTCACGACTCAATTCTTTTTGCACACAAACAGTTAATCTTTGCTGCAGCACACATGAACCTGTGCAATGACTTTATATGCAAAACTTTTACATAAATCTATAGTGTCAAGAGAAGCACAAAAATTCAGCGCAAAAAATCGTGACTGCGTATAATTATATAAATGTCTAGCTGCAAAGTTTTTGCAAGCTGTGTGGAGGAAAAAATCTCATTCTGCAGGAAAGTGTCTCAGCTTCCAGATGCAAATTTATTTGCAGTTTTGTGCCAATTGGCACGAAAGTTGGAGCAACCTTGTCAGGTGACTGTCTTGCTCTGCTTACGCTCCCGCTATACATCGGAGCTCATAACTCCGCTTGTAATGCTGTTGGACCACTAATTTTATTTTGCAAATTGTTGTGAACATATGAATCCATGCAAGAATTATTTATACAACATTGCCAATTGCTTTTAGTAAATATAAAATACAATTGAAAATGACGTACAAAAATAAAAAAATGAGTTTCAACAGATTGAGACCTTTGCAGGAAAGCAAATGCAAGCTAGTTACATAAAAAAGTATGAACTTGTAGAGAAATTTTTCAGCATTTTTATGCATGTTAATTTATGTATCTACCTTAATTTTGATGAAAGTTGATGCAGTTTTTACGCAGTGATGTCGAAGGCTCAAATCACCATAGTAAATGCTCTATTGTGGTGGGGAATTTTCAGCCGTAAGCCCGCAGCCGCTAAAGAGTTAAAGCCGTCCAAGTGCAAACTATTGCAAACCCAGGTCTGCTACCTGGACTATATAGTAAACCAGGACAGAGTCTCTACTGACCCCGACAAGGTGAAAGCAGTCACGGAATGGCCGAGCCCGTGCGAAATGAATGAACTCCAGTGATTCCCCGGGACGGTCAGCTACTACCGACATCATATCCCAGAGTTTGCTACTATAATAGCGCATCCCTTGCACCGACTGACTGCGAAAGGACAGCCCTGGAGATGGACAGAAGGGAAACAGATTGCTTTCAACGCACTGAAGGATAGTATCAGCACGGCCCCAATCTTGGACTACCTGGATTCCCAGAGGAAGTACATCCTGGACACAGATGCCAGCGGATGTGGAGTTGGGGCTGTGCTGTCCCAAGTACAGAATGGCTGCGAGAGAGTCATTTCCTACTACAGCAAGACCCTCACCCCCTCGGAACACAATTACTCCGTCACTCGACGGGAGCTGATTGCGGTGGTAAATGCAGTGAAGCACTTTCAGCCATAATTGTGTGGCCGGGAGTTCCTCCTATGGACAGACCACGCGTCACTCCGGTGGCTTTGCAGGAAGAGGGAATCTTCGAACCAGGTAGCTTGATGGCTAGAGACCCTGGCTGAGTTCTGCTACGTCCTGGAGCATCGGTCAAGGACTTGCCACAGAAATGCAGATGGGTTGCACAGGCGAACCTGCGAGGACTTCCGGCAATGCGCGAGCATTGAGCAGAAGGACTGAGGGCATTAAGGAAAAAGTTGGCAAGGGAACAAGGATCGTTAGCCACATGGGTACCAACTAATTGCCTGGTTGGGACTCCCGCTCTTGAAAAAGCGGGCTCAACCCTGGGCAGCGTCGCATACCCCTGAGGGTTGGCCGGCAACTCGCAGGGGAATCCCGCCCCAACAGTGGCGGAATTGAACTTGGGTGCCAGAGGTTCTTCCGAGGGGCTTCTGGCCACACCAGGGATAACAGGACAAAAGGGCGAGCTAGCAAGGACACGATACGGGTCAGCGGACAAGGACCTGAGGATCATGTATCGTGCCATCGCTATAGGGGAAGATGTGCCAGCGAATCGCCTGGAAATCGGAAGCAGAGAGCTGGATATCCTGCATCACATGTGAGGCTCTCTGCGCATATGACTGGGCAGCAGGCTTGAAGCACGCGTGGCCTTGCAGGGCCACACCAGATTGGTGCGCCATCTGCCCCTTGGCCATGGGGGTGACCACGGTGTGGCAAACCCATGCCCTGGCTAACTATGGGGTGGGAAAAACAATCAACCGCTTCTAGTTGACTTGGTACTGACCCGGACTGACTGCCACAGTCAGACGGCTCATCAAAACTTGTGAGGTGTGCCAGGCCGCAAAGCATGGAGGGAAAAAGGTGGCCGGAGGGAAAAAAGGCTCTATATCGGATTACTGTGGCAGAAAGTAGCTGTGGACCTGGTGGGGCCATTTCCGGTTACACCTAGGGGGAGCAAGCGGGTGCTGGTTCTCACTGACTACTTCACCTGTTGGCAGGAGGCACTGGCACTACCTGACACCACTGCCCCGCTGGTCGCAAACGCACTATATGAGCAGGTTTTCTGCTACCCGGGGTTACCCGAGCAGATCAACTCGGACCAGGGGCGCAGTTTGAGAGCCAACTGATAGCTGAACTGTGTCAACTCTAGAATGTGGGGAAAACCCATACGACTCCGTATTACCCACAGGCCAAAGAAACCGTTGAACAAAACATTCGGGGACTCGGGGACTCGGGGACTCCTATAGGGCACTACTTTTGACTCAGAGACAAGACGAGTAGGACATGCTGCTTCCCCAGCTGATGAGGGCATACCGAGGCACCCCCACTTTGCAACCAGAGAGACAGCCAACATGTCGATGTCAGGACGGGAGCTGAGGTTGCCAGACCAGCTGGAAAGCCACCCATCACCGACCAAGTTTTTTCCTGCCCACGAGCATGCTCTTAAGGTGCAGTGGAGGCTGCAGACGGTGCACAAGGCGCTACGACAAACTCAGATTGAGATGAGACAGGAAGGCCTGGAGGAGCCACCGCTGTACGCTCCAAGCAATTGGGTATGGCTCACGAATAAACGCCAGAAATGGGGAAAAAATCCCAAGCTGCAGGTGAAGTTCGTGGAACCATACTAGGTCCTGAAGGCCTAGAGGAACCACACATAATTGGTAGAACGACAGGGCCAGTCTTTAATTCAGAGCGAAGAAAGCCTGAAACCTTATCATGCCTGCCCAGAAAGGTTTTGACACGCCCCAGCCACCTTGGAGCCAAGGAGGGGTCCTAACATAAAAGGAGCTTGACCCAGCAGGCCGGAGAGAGGAGGCATGAGGAGGTCAGAATAGGCCCTGTAACTATAATGCCACCCCTTAGCTGGGAAAAGTTGCTACTAGAAGCTGCAGAAAAATGAAAGCAGGTGATAACTCCGGGAGAAAACCCTACCAGACCGGAGGAAGAAGCAAGCCAGAGGCGTCCTCCGAGCTCCGAGAAAATCAATCTGGCAACACAGGAAAAAGTTTCGGGAGAACTTGACGCAAACTCGGTAGAGACCAAAGAGACCACAACACCAGATCCCATCAACCCCGCAATACAATCAACTCCGGTCCGGCACAATCCAAGGCAAGCCCGGACAACTAGGAAGCCGGAACAGTACAGAGATGGTGTATATTATTCTATGGAACTGCCAGAAAACGGTCCAGAGGTCGCACGGGAAAGTTGTAAAACGGTTCTCACAAACGCAACCAAGGCTTTCTTTTTAAAGCACTCATTTCCCCTGGACGACATCAGAGCGCTGGAAAAGATGGATAGCGAAAGCAACGCATCACTACAGGACTTACTGACTTTGGTCACAATTAGCTTGAAGAAGCAGGAGAAGGAATGGAGAGGCCAACACCGGCAAACGAGGTGGCCTACAAAGGAGACAACACGAAGCTGGATATAAACAAAACATATCGGGGACTCGGGGACTCCTTTAGGGCACTACTTTTGACCCAGAGACAGTACGAGTGGGACATGCTGCTTCTCCAGCTGATGAGGGCATACCGAGGCACCCCCACTTTGCAACCGGAGAGACAGCCAACATGTTGGTGTTGGGACGGGAGCTGATGTTGCCGGACTAGCTAGAAAGCCACCCATCATCGACCGAGTTCTCTCCTGCCCACAAGCAGGCCTTTAAGGTGCAACGGAGGCTGCAGACGGCTGTTAACCATATACTTGAGTCAGTATGGCATATGATGTTGGCATTAAAAAAGTCAATTAATGTTGTTGCAGACAGCTCTTGAGAAAGAGAGCGCTTCACTTTCCGGAGATATCTACAATAAATGCCAATCAATCTGTCATCAGTCAGACTTACACAAGATGGTAGTAGAAAGTCAACAAAGATGTTTACATGGACATTGCCCAAGCCTACATGTGATAAAATGCTTACAGACAATACCTTATATTGAAACCCAAACCCACATCAGGACCCATGACTAAGGCGAACTAAAGACCTCTGTTGACCTCGCATAGCAGAAACCGCACTTTTCCGCTCTCACAGTCCATCTCCGCTTTTGGGGTCACGACAAATATGACAAACAAATGACAAACAGATTTTGCAACCACATTTTAATACTTTTATTGTAAAACCCTTTTTCGTCAGTCTGATGCTAGCCAATAGAATTACAAAATATTTTTAACCAGCTATATATACAGAATGTTTACCATTATCATAAAAGCGAGGAGTTTATCATTTTTCTATCAATTCCAGTATCCAGTAACTTTGGAAGCCCACTGGCTGGCACACGGACACTCATATTTACATTTACACTTGCGCACTGTCAGACTCTCTACCAGAGCTATTCACTGTTCAGGCAAGTAACCTGTGTGTGACATAGCCTAGAGGCAGAGTTGTTTTACTAGAGTGGTGAGAATATTCTTTTACATTTTTTATGCTATGCTTTGTCACAATTTTAGTATATCTTGCATATTTTGTTCTCTGTTTAAATAGATAATGTATAATAGATTGGAACATGCCACCAATCTCATCTGTTTTTGTTATTTGGCATAGTGAACAGATAAAAATCCTCGCTTAGCCTGCTTAGCTAAAATGATTGACTAGTTCTAAAGGAAAAATATCACAGGGCTCAGCGTTGCCTCACAAACTAATCTGCATAATTTGAACTCAGTTTGCTGGCACTTTTAGTCTAGACATTACATCTAGAAACCAGATTTGCTCTTCAGCACACCATGTTCAAAGCTTAACAAATTGGGCGCCTGACAATTGAGCAAGACAATTCTATTGGTGTGGTGGAGACAAACCTGAAGTGAAAACTTATTACAGATTCGCTTCAACTTCTTATAAATATGTATTAGGCGAACCCTTTTGTTCCTCGGGAAAACACAATAATAGTCTGCACTGCTAGTATAAAGCGATTAGTGTAGCTCAGCATGCATGTACAAGCACTATAACATTTATAAAAAAGTGACCTTCCCTCCATTCAAAAATGTTACTAGATCTGCTAGAAGTTTTATATGAACCAATGAGCTATCACTAACTGGCAAAAAAGAGTACACCAATGTCTAGTTTGCATATTCAGACCTTGAAGAGTCACCCATTCCGAATAAACAAACATCAGGTAAATCATAAAGAAAGTATTTAAACAGAGATGGTGTATCTAGTCTTTCACAATTAACATTAACTTAATAATAGAATGCTGGGATAAAGTAACATGTATCTGTCACTTTAATTTGCCTTGTGATCCTCTCGTATTCAATCAAAAGCAAGGATATTAGATAATAATCATCAGTCACTACTAACTACATTTATATTACTAGTCACTTGTCATTGGTGTTATGAATACAATAGCAATTGGGATTCTTTAAAAAATGAACTTTAGTCTACCTTTCTCAGGAAATAGCTCGACTATATTCACATTATTGGCACCGAATCTCTAGAAAGATATCTCATTACTGTATTTTATTGATTACAAAGGCCACTGTAAAGTATTTTTAATCAGGAGTCCTTATCATTTCATGAAAGCTCTTAACATTGTGTTTACTTTATAACCTGTAGTTTTAAAAAAAGTATGCACAAATCATGTGTTTAGCTGGTACTAATGCTAAAACTATCATGAGAAACAAAATCACCTAATTTCTAGTTAGTGTTTTATCACATGACCATAGCTAATTGCTTTTCGTATAATAATTTTCACATACCTGTTTATCTTATTGGCAAATTAAGAATTTTAGACTGTGCTTTAAATAATTGCTAAACTCAGATCAGACCAACAAACTATGGTATGATATTTTAAAAACTGATGTCCTTACTGTTTGAATTTGCTGTTACAGGGTAATTTGGAATAAAATTGGTTTAAACTGCAAAATTGAAAGTGTTCACTACAATAAAATCAATTTAGTTTACAATGGAATTTTAAAAAGTAACGATCTCAATCGAATTTTTTAAACTTCATCATGAATTCTAAAATGGTTGTTACAAGATTTATGAGAGCTTTAAACAACACCCTTAACCACTGTTTACCCTGTTTTAGCAATCTTTTCTATCTTGTAATACCTCACAAGACCAATTTTAGCCATAATCTTAATGTTGATCTTGTGTTTACAACCAATGCATCAGGTGGTCTCTTTTTAACAAGAACCAATGATTCCATGACAACTTTAACTTTCATCTTCAAAATAGACTGTCTATTTGGTAAAGCTTTGCCGCTGAAAATTCCTTGTATCATTCAATTAAAAATAGAAATTCAGTTTACACATTTTTTATCAAGCTTAAAAAATGCGACCAGTAATTTTTGAATTGAAACTTATCAATTTTTTACATGCCATTGCATACTTGGATGCTCTAGCTCTTGTACTTTTTTAAAACATTGAGGCTTGGCTCCTTTTACCTCTGCGAAACTGGTGACTATATCCTTAGTATTAGTACATGGTTTATGCACAAATGCAAGTCTTACAGCATTTAGGCTTGGTTTCATCTACTTCAGTGACTATACCCCTATTATTAGCAAGCACACTGCCTACGTGAATGACCCCATGTCACACTAATTGATTTGTTTATCTTAGAGGGCGTCAATAATGCTCTTTTAGCCAGGAGGCCTAACCGTTAAACTGATAAGTTAGCATACATGCTTTATCAGTTTGTTTATCTGGTAGCTTGCAGTTCTCAGTCAATATTTGAAGCGCTTATACTTAGCTAGTTCCGGCTAGTGCCGGCTAGCACGTACATGTAGCTAATAAAATTTGACCAAAGTAATATTTGTAGACCCTTCTTTAAGAGAATACGCAAAAGCAGAATTTGCCTCAAACACAAATAATAGACTAACTTGGTCTGCTCCAAAACGTAAAACCAACGTTGAAACACTGTCACCTAGCAGCATACCTGCAATCTTCCCATGGACAAATCAGAATGTTATTCTCATCATAGAAGCCAGTCAGACATTCAAGGCAATGTACGTAGTTGCAGGTAAGCTGGCGAGGATTGGGTAGAGCTACTCCTTGTCTCAAACAGAAACCACATTCCACGGCAGGTGGTACAATCTCTTCCATGTTAGCCATGATAGGAACTACAAATATCATTTCACATTTTATATAACAGCATAAATTTGCATGCTATAGCAGCCAGGAACTACTCAAAAGTAGTGGATTGTTTGTTCTTGAAATACATATAGCATGTTGCCACACCGTAGCTTTTCTAAAAAGCTATATAAGTCATGTTTTGAACAGATGATTTTTATATATCAACTATTTATCTCGCTGTAATGACTCATCTTTAGGGACATAGTACCCTCAGTAATACTTAGAAAAATGGTAGTACCCAAAGTATTGATAGATCAAATGAAAAACAAAATGGCTGACAGAATCAAAGCATGTTTTAAACAAAACTCATACTAGGAAACATAACTACAAACCAATGCAATGTTAATGGTGACTAATTTCCTAGTCAAGCACAGCTAGCACAGTACAAAATGAAAAAGCCTTCAATATCTATTGCAATATGTGCCAAACACACAACTGCTCACTGTTGATGAGTGTTTGGTTACCATAGGGCTAATTGCTTCCTGCAGGAATATAAGTTTTATACTACAGGCAGATAACTGTAAAATATTGCAGTATAATAGGCCAAATTGGTTATGCTGTACAGGAATTGTCCAAAAAGATGTACCCGTGTGAGCTATTACTAGGGTAGGTTATAATAAACTATACAGGTTGTTTGTATCTGGTACTCTATCGCAAAACTCATAGACCGATTGGTCAACTCTTCTGCTTGTGCTTTTTAATGTTAAATATTGAGAAGTGCTATTTATTATTCATTATTCATTCTTCTTATAATAGTAGTAGCTGCTTTTTAGTTTTATGGAGAGATTATATATGAAATGATGCTGATGGAGTAAAACTTTAGAACTAATTATATGCTTAGCCTTAGGGTTAGAGACTTGTGTTCAGTATATCAAGGTAGGGCTTAATACCCCTAAACACTTGTGTTGTCTCATCAGCTCATGGCTCAAGGAAAAAGTGAACAACCGAGCTAGAATATATACTGGCAAGTAAGTTTACAGTAGACAAGTAAGTGTACAGTAGACAAGTAAGTGTACAGTAGACAAGTAAGTGTACAGTAGACAAGTAAGTGTACAGTAGACAAGTATGTGCACAGTAGACAAGTAAGTGTACAGTAGACAAGTAAGTGTACAGTAGACAGGTAAGTGTACAGTAGACAAGTAAGTGTACAATAGACAAGTAAGTGCACAGTAGACAAGTAAGTGTACAGTAGACAAGTAAGTGTACGGTAGACAAGTAGGTGTACAGTAAACAAGTAAGTGTACATTAGACAAGTAGGTGTACAGTAGACAAGTAAGTGTACAATAGACAAGTAAGTGCACAGTAGACAAGTAAGTGTACAGTAGACAAGTAAGTGTACAGTAGACAAGTAGGTGTACAGTAAACAAGTAAGTGTACATTAGACAAGTAGGTGTACAGTAGACAAGTAAGTGTACATTAGACAAGTAAGTGTACAGTAGACAAGTAAGTGTACAGTAGACAAGTAGGTGTACAGTAGACAGGTAAGTGTACAGTAGACAAGTAAGTGTACAATAGACAAGTAAGTGCACAGTAGACAAGTAAGTGTACAGTAGACAAGTAAGTGTACAGTAGACAAGTAGGTGTACAGTAGACAAGTAAGTGTACAATAGACCAGTAAGTGTATAGTAGGCAAGTAAGTGTACAGTAGACAAGTAAGTGTACAGCCTTTTGCAGTAAGAAGACTAAACTCTCTTTAATAGTTTATATTTTTATGCTTCACATCACACTGTGATTTATGATAATAGTTTATACAACAATATTAAAAAATATATTTACCTATCAGTAAAGTTTTGCTGGATTAACTTCCTCCTAGTAATACTGGAACACAAGGAACACACGTATGAAATAAAACTGCTCCGGTAACGCCCACCGATTATTTATTGACTTAGCCTTAGGAGCCATAACCCTTTGGACTCCGCTAGCCTACAAAAGACAGGAACGTATAGTTTTCACGGTTCACTGCCTAAAGACTGGTCAAAATGACCCGCTGGAAGATAAACACTTGACTGGCTGGTAATTAACTTTATGTTACAGTACTTGTGGCTGTATAGTTTTGTAATTACACCCAAGCAGCCGTTTTTACCACATATCTGATTAATATAGACAAAATACTATAATAAGTAGTGAAATAATTCTCAAAAGAAATTGCTCAGTCTCCGTATCATTAACTATATTTGATTAGCACAGTTTGTGATGGATGTCACCTGAGGCTTTGAGTAGTTTATACTAAATCTCTTTTGTTTTATAACTAGCATAACTTATCATATTAGGCTAAAGTAAACAGGAAATACATTTAGTACTCTAAATTGGTTACCAATATGTGATAGTCTAGAGTAAAGGTGCACCTACAATACCTGTGTCTACGCACAGGTTTTTATTTTTTACTATACTAAGCCGCTCACTACTGATGGCAAGCTATCGTACTGTTTGTATGAACTTATACTGGCTGAACGCCTGCCAGGTATGGGATTTATACTATGAGCATCACTTAAAAAATCTCGACGCAATACGGATAAAAGTCAATTATGGTCGGGGAATTAGCTTTGTAGCCTTCCAAGAGAACTTAGGCATGGCAGTCTGACAAGATAGTCACAAAAAAAACATACGTCCAACCTTGCTACTTGAATCCACCAGTGATTGTCATTCTGGATCACCAGCAGCTTTATCTCACAAAATCAACAACTTTTTATGTTTCAGAATAAAGTAACAGCACTAGTCTTATTTTTGATGCGTCTTACTGACAATAATTGTCTATGCTACATGTAAATGTAAAACAGGCAACAAGCATTTTTTCTTTCCAAAACAATCCGGGATATAAAGCTCGGTTTTGTGCATAATTTCTAACAACATTTACTCATTTTCATAAATAATTTCCACAAGTATCACACTTGTGGAAAATGATTAAATTTTATTAGAAATTTATATAATTAATGAAGGCAATGTATAATACATTGGTTATTTTCAATTCGCTGATTCATTGTATTTTATACATTTTATTGCGGCATGCGCAATATATTCGATGAAAAAACTACAGATACTAACTTTACTGAAAATAATAATGAAGGTGTTAAAAATATTATGTATGATCAAATGAGCTATTATATTGGAATTGAAAAAATCACTATCACAAACAGCAGTACTATAAAACTACACTATCCAAACTTCATGGTAAATTACTACTAGAACAAATTACTATACTTGAAAATCAACAAAGCAGTACAGAGATGGCTTACCACGCTTTGTCAACATCAGAGAAAGTAAAAGCTATATCAAAAATTTTAAGCACTTTTGTCATGAAATTTAAAGGCAATAATTTTTATTTCCAAAGATAATATTACCATCTTATGCAAGAAGTTTTACAAAAAGCTTCCTGTTTTTAATAAAAGTTCAACTTTTTAAACATACCTGTAACAGTTTAAGTTCAATTTAAGATTACATTAGTCTGGTTTGACTTTTTAGCGATGTTCTTTGATGGAACTATTTGATACATCTCCAATATGATAAATATCATCTCTAGGTTAACTAAAATTTAATATTGAACTAAGAAACTGCAGGACAATTCTGTATAAATGTCTTTTAGTTAGAACACAAAGCGGTACATTATGTTCTGTTTTACTGAAATTAGAATCTATGGTATATGATAACCAACTATTTACTAGCTGACCTCATTTACAATTTGGACAGAAGAAAAACTACTCACCAGTTGAATTTAAGAAGTCAGTTCGTTCAAGCAATCAAAGTCAGTTTAAGCAATCAAATTTTAGCACAAAGGATCATTATTGACAGATTGAGCATGTGACACAGTTGCAACAAATCATGACTTTTAGACAGTTTTGTTGTCTTAGGAGTTTGGTTGCAATTTGCTAAGTAATTTTTAGTGTCCACTTGATAACCTTTCGGAGTTTTAGATATACAGTAAATTTAAGTAAACATGTATGGGTTAAACACATTTTTCAGCGTATTAGAAGAATACTATTATAGCAGGATTCATTATCTGACTGTTTTACAACCACTGACCAAATAAGTCTAGGTTTCTCAATACCTGTTTCCAGCATTATGTTTGTGCTTGAATAGGGCCCCTCAACCAATAAATACCACATTCTTAGTACTAAAAATAGTACACAAAGAAGTCTAGCATAAAATCAAGCAAATTTTTTCGTTTCATGGCAACTAACATAGTTTATTACGTCAGAGGACAGTTCTTTAAATGAAGTTTTATAAACTTTCTGATAAATGTACCACAAATGGAGTTTTAAACCAGACACTTTTTGAAACAATTCTAATCGGAATCTATAACAACTCTCAGTGCTTTTCTAAATGCTGGTCTGCTCAATTTCTGTAGTTAGTTAATCAACTAATAATAATCCTTTTAATATAGTTTCAATTGTTTTGGCTTATCATCATAGGGATAGACCCATCTCCGTTACGGTAGTGCTAGACTGGGCTATGGTTTGTCAGCATAGTGCTAGCCTGTGCTATGACTCTTCACCGTAGTGCTAGTCTGAGCTATGAATCGTCACCGTAGTGCTAGCCTATGATATGAATTCTCACCATAGTGATAGATGGTACCATGACTCTCACCATAGTACTAGTCTGCGCTATAACTCATTGCCATTGTTCTTGGCTGTGTGACTCATCAAAGCTGTACCAACATGCTTCAAGTTGTTCACTCTAAATGTATTTTATGTTCTCAATCATCAGTATATTTCTAACCATTACTCCCACTCACCTTATTAGAGTTAATATACATTATAATAGTGGTACTTTATGCTCCATATTGCTGATTTAGTGCTTTCCTGCACTTCCACTTGTTTACTATAGTGCTGACTAGTGTTCCAACTTATCATTATAGTGTTAAACTTTGCTCAAATTGTTTACTATGGCTAATTTCTGCTTCCACCTACTTTTATAATAATGGCATCTAGTACTGCAAGCTTGTCTTATCAGCATCACTCATCACTATTGTATTTGCCTCATCACTGTAGTATAGACAGTGCTGTTAATTATCACTGAAGTTATAGCCTGTTATCTCATTAATCACCATAGTGTCTGCGTGCGCTACTGTATCATCCGTTACTGCAGTGTTAGCATGAGCTCTCATACATTATGTCTGTGCTACGTCTATGCTTTCTTATTTTGGTATTTTGGTACGTGCAGCTTGTGGTCTAAACCCTCACCATTGCTCTATTCTGTACCACCATACTAAACAATAATTTAATAGTAAGGTGATTTGGTCATTATGCAATATGTAATGCATAATGACCAAATCACCTTACCAAGTTCAAACAATGAAAGTTGCGGTTTTGTCTTTTCCGTCTTTTTAGTTTTTGTTAGTCTTTTTTATCCCAAAACCTTTAAAGATTATTCAAGCCTTAGTCTTTAGACAACAGCTAAGACTTCTAAGTCATCTCGTATCTAATGGGTTACTTCAGTTCATGCATATTCCCATCATTTTAAGTGATTGATAGCTATTTAAGCTTACATAACTTTTGAATACGTTCTTTTGTCTGGTCAAAGCCAAGCTTGAAGCTTTAGGGAGACGATGCTTTGCACTAAGCGAGCTCAAATATCCAGCCTTGCAAACAAGCTCACTACCAACTGTGCCCCTGAACTAACTTGTGGCATTATGGAATAATTGTACACATGCTAATTACACAGAAGGATCTCTTTCATGAAACAGGATTATCAGCAAACTAGCATACAATAAAACGAAAATAAAATGAAATGGAAAAAATGAAAAAATAGATGTAAGATAGTGGTAGATATGCTGGGTCAATGTAAATTGCACCGAGTCGATGTTATAGTAAGTTGTCACACTTGCTTTTCTATCAAGACTTTGACCTCTTAACCTTTACTTATGTTTCAATACAAATAAACACCGTTTCTACTGTGTCTGCATTTATTAATATAAATTTGCAAGCATCATTTAGTTTTTAAATTACTAAGTCTGACTCTGAGTCGGAGTCATATGAGCAACGTAATGCCTATTCTGTTTCCATGCTTGATAATGTATTGTTTATTTTTCCTCCGCCATTTCAGGAATATTATGATGGCCAGTTTTGTACAACATATGAAATCAAATTTTAAAATTCAATCGAATTTGCATATGAATTTGCAACGCCTCTTCAGGAGCGTAAAGCTGAGAACTTGCCTTGCTCTTTACAAGTCAACACTAAAAATGTACACTTTTTTTGCAGGTGACTTGCCTCTACATTTACTCCCAAATTTAGCCCAAAACCAATATATTTAAATTTGTTGGTAATCAAAATGATGACATGGTATGCTATGACCCAAATTAAAATATGTTTAGGAACGTATGAATTTCCATCAGACAAGCAAATATATGTTTTATTTTAAATAGTTATAACTTTTGAAGTAAGATGCAACAACAAAATTGTCTCGAGTTATTTACTTTTTACAGAAATACTTGTGTGTGACTATGAGTCGCTCTTGCAACTTCATTCTCAAGAACTATATACTAAAGCAAACAAGTTGAAGCTGTAATTTTAAACTGACAGGTGGACAGCATCAGGTGGTGTGAAGGACTTATGAAGAATATCATGAATGATGCCTTTGAGGAATATTAAGTTGATAAAACAAGGATAACCTCTATAAAAACAGGCTCAGTAAAGGATGTAATGGCCTTGAGTGATATTGGCACATTACCACGCCCAAGGCCGCAATGTTGCGAGGTACCCTACAGAATGAAAATATTTGTTGGTTATAAAAATTCGTGATTTCGCGAACAGTCAAGTCTGCGAATTATTAAATTTCGCAAATAATCAGTTCTTTTTTTAATCACAAGAAAAAATAACTCCTGCATTAAATTAAAAACTAGCTGCTAGGCTAGTTTTTAATATAAATACTAAACATAGTTGAGTTTCAAAACATTTTTAAAATCATTGCCTGGGCTTTGAGCTAACACCATTGCCAATGCATCACATTTCTTTACAATATTGTTTAAGGTTGTCACAAGAAATGCAGAATGGCGTCATTGCAAAAATAGCCACTAGGCAGAAGTACTAAACACAGCCGAGTTCCAAAACTTCTTTAAAATTATCGCCAGGCTTCCTATTTTATTGCCATTGCATCAAACTTTACAAGATTATTCAAGGTTTTCACAGTTATTCGGCATGGCTTCGTCATCGCAAAAAAATCTCTCCTAATATTTTTACATTGAATTCAACTCCATCAATCTCTAATACCGAAGTTGAGAACGATCCTGATTCTGATCAGGACATCATGGTATGTATTGGATTTGCAGTGCAAATACAATTTTTCATATTTAACTGCATCAGTTAATTCTTTTGTTTAAAAACTGATCATTTTCATTAAATACTTCAGCTATTGTTTTTGTACTTTCTTAACTCATTAAGGACGAAGCCCGTGAAAGCCCGTCAAACGGACAATGTCTCAGAGGCCGAACCTCGTGAAATCACGTTAAAACTCAGTCTACGATAGGCCTTTTTTAAAATATTTTATTCTTTAAAGAAATTGTTAAAAATTACAATTAATAGTTCCATCAAATTCTGTAGGCTTTATACTACTTGTTTGAGGCTATAAAAATCACTAATACGCATCTGCAAGCAAAACACGTTGTAAAAGGTTTGATCTTCCTTTTTGGAAAGTTATTCATAGTGTACGCACACGATTGTTCAAGGTCTGTTAAAAAGTTTGTTTAGAGGAAGACATCGGCTAGTTTGGAAGTGAAGAAGATACTAGGTCATAAAAATGTGGAGAAGACGATGGAATTAAAAAAGAAGATCAACAGAGTGAATTGGATTGCAAAACTGACAGTGAAATGGCAGGCGATGAAACCGGGAGTAATTACGGATTTCCAAGAGGAGCTGACTTAAAACCAAAATAATTACGTTTTGCTGACAGCTTGGCAGGAGTGAAGATTTGAATTTTTAAACAGGTATGTTTTTTATCACTTAAAGCTTTTTATAACATCGGCCATTGTAAATGTTATAATTAACGAAACTAATAAATATGGCTTTCAAAAACATTGCGATGCTTCAGAGCCTGTTGATGGTAAACACCTCTGGCGAGTTGTTGGTTTAGCTATGCATATATATTCTCGAAAAGCCTACTCTGTTGTTTTACTGCTCCGCAATCCTTTATGATCTACGCTGATTTTTAATAAAAATTAAAAATAGCAACAAAATAGAAACAGGTTTTACTTTTGCTGACTATTTTGAACAGCCTGCTGGCAATAAATTGTTCAAGTTGGAAGATGTTTTCCCATGATATACGACCGGTTATATTCCGTTTTGCTGTCTGGTAAATTTATATCTATAGATGAAATCTGGCATATGGAAAGGATGGCTCAGCTTCAGGCAGTATATTCCATCTAACAGATCTAGATTTGGAATAAAGTTATTTGCACTCTGCGATGCTGTCTCTCGCTATGTGCACAAGTTGTCTGTATATATCGGTGTGGAACGAGAGCAAGCTGAAGGCGCAATGGAGTCACTCGTGGAGTACCTTTGTGCAAGTCACGTTTTGATCCTTGTCATGCTAACTAGATTTATTTACAAATTGTATTTTGTTTAGTTTCTACAAATGCTTCATTGCTTCGTATTGCTAGCTTGTACATCGTTGCATTCGCTGAAGTGTCATAAACTATTTTATTTGTTGTGCATTAGTATGTTGTATTTGTGGATTGTGGATTGTTTCTCTCCTCAGGGCACTCACCTAATCAAAGAGTTTAGTTCTTATATTGTTTGGCAATGTAGCAGTCCATGATTTGCTGTTTCTGCTTATAATAAATGTTGCTTCCCGTTTTTTGTTGCTTCACCAAATGTGTGAATACAGGCTCCTCACTCAATTTTTCTTGTACACAACCAGCAAATTTTTTCTACAGCACACATGAATTTGTGCAACGTGTTTATATGCAAAATTTTTACGGGTACATATATTTATAGTTTCCATAAATACATATAAATCTGACTGCAGAAAATCATAACTGCGAATAAATAGATCTCGAAATGAAAAGACTCACAAGCTACTTGGAGGAAAATATTTCAGTCTGTAGGAAAATATCTCAGCTTTCAGATGCATATTCATTTGCAGTTTCATACCAATTTGCATGTAAGGTATAGCAAAGCTTAGGCGACCATGTCAGGCCTCAATTTTCTGCTGGTCTTTTGGGTTGGTCGCTGAGACATTCGGATGGCCCTCCCGTAATGCTTCGGAGCTCATAACTCCACTTTCAAGGCTCTCCAACGACCACTTTCTTTTGCAAATTGTTGTGAACCTATGAATCCTTGCAACCAGTATTTATACAATATTGTCATTTACCTTTAACAATTAGAAAAATGCAATGGAAAATGAAACATGAAAACAAAAAAATCATTGCTTCAACAATCTGAGATTTTTGCTGGTAAGCATTTGCAAGCTATCTGCATAGAGAAAATATCAGCTTGTAGAGAAATTTCCCAGCTTTCTTATGCATAATAATTGATGTAATTACCACAACTGTGATGAAAGTTATTGCAGTTTTTATGCAGCCATGTCGAAAGCTCAAATCGCCCTAGTAATTGCCCCCGTCCGCTAAAGGGTTAACACTTATTAATATTTTTTTCTTTTTTGTGTTTACAGCAGATTGAAAATGAAACAACCTGCTTCGATTACGAAAACTAGAGACAAGTAGTAACATTCATCAAGACAGGAATATTGGCAGAGAAGCAACCAGTCAACCTAGACCCCTTCATCGACAACAACTCCTTGATATCGATGCAGCAAACATGATTAAATTATATATTTTATTTCACGTATAGATATATTATAATTTATTACAAACTTGAGTGTACAAATAAAACATTTCAAATACCAATAAAGTTTTACAAACAATGAATGGAGTAAATATAAACAGTTTAGTTCATATGGCGGTTGTCTAGCAATATAATTAAACTGGTACTTTTGATAAGTGAATACTGGCGTTGAATGGTGCTCTCTGACTAATAATTTTGGTAATAGCAGCGCTATATTATTGTCACTGTATTGGGTAGATGTTAAAGGCAATTCTCTTACTACTACGTGGCTGGTAAGTCAGTTATCATCAGAAATCTCCTCGTGGCTTACTATTGCAACGTTCAGCTGATTGGACAAAGGTTTGTGATCGTAAAGGCGTTCTTGTTCCTTTTTTTAAAACAGATATATTCTCCTCGTTAGCAGCTGTGGCCACTTCATTTTCAAGACATCCCTGAATGATTGATCTTCTAGGAATAATGTCCATCACCCTTGCAATCATTGTACCTCCGGGTATGATGAAAAAGCTGATTAGTGTACTTATTTCACGGGGTAGACGACCAACCGTTGAGCAGTCTGCGTTTATTAGCTTTACTGCCAATGGTTTGTGTAGATTATTGGGCTCTTTCTCACACTAAAACAAATAACAAAGCAGTAGAGATGGAAAAAATAAATATTGCGTTTTACTAAAGTGAAATTCAGTTATTAATTTAGTAAGTGGTTTTAAAAAAAACTCATTACTTACCACAAGTTGTTGGCTCATCAAAGGCCTCCAAAGCGATGAATATTCGTAAAAAACCTCTGGACGCAGCAAAGAGAATTAACGTAGCTTAGCATGTTCACCCCGTAGTTGTAAGCTAAATATAAACCGAAACACGCAGTGTGCGCATGTGTAGGAATAACTATTGCTAGCCGCAATAAAGTTAACTCTTCCTAGAGAGTGGCAGTTTTCAGCCGCAAATAAATTCATTTGCGAATATGCATGAAAAGACAATTTTCGCGAAATATAACTGCGCAAATAAATTCATCCTGTAGGGTGAATCTTATGAATAATTTGAGTACTCCTGAGAAAACTGATACGAAGTTGCGTCGAGCTGCATTAATTTTCTTCCAGTAAACTTGGCAGGTAGCCAGAAGCAAAGCAGCCCTTAACCCTTTCACTGCCGTAGACGCATAAATGCGTTTTCGTGGGGCAACTGCCGTAGACGCATTATTGCGACTTTCCCTGCAATTGCGTAGTTACCTCATTTTATTATTGGTTGACAGCATAACCAACGGTCTTTAAGACTTTTATGAAATTGACAGTGTTGTCTGAATGTTTGTTCATAAATTTAGCCTAAAATAACGAAGCAATTTTAAACTTTTGTAAGAGAATTTCTAATTCAATAACGAACATTTTTTTTGTGTTAGTTCATTAATTACCGCGGGCGAGTCAGAAAACAAGTAATTAGTTATGTTGATGACATAGCTATTTCAGATTCAGATTTTCGTGATTATACAAATAATTAAAGCAGCAGCACTGTCTCTGAGAGTGGTAAAAGTAATAATTTTGTAAGAGTACGGAACATTATGGAGGATCGTTTTAGCTTCGCATCGATCATAGTATCACACAGCTTTATCATTGCACAAAGTATAGATCCATTGAATTTTTGCATAGCAATGATGGCTAAAATGTTAGCAAATTAAAATATGTAAAAAAATTGTTCTAAATAAAGATTGAAATTGGAAAAAATACTGTTTACATATCATGAAGCTATATCGGCAATCTTCGGTAAAATGGCTGGCACTTAGCAGATACCCAAATTTGTACATGCTCGGCAGTGAAAGGGTTAAATGTCAAGGGCTAAACTCTATATGGGATTAATTGAGATGCATACTATTGGTGCACCTGCAGGTAATTTTAACTTACCCTAGGACACTTATGTATTCGCCTCATCTAACTTTTGCGTTTTCGCGGTGTCTTCCTCTCGCGAAAATTTCATGTGCGAAACTAAACTATCATAACAAACGAGCGAAAAAGCGAAACTAAATAGCTTTGTTCATTGATAGCCAGGCCTGTATTCACTGATTGCAAGTTGGCGTGGCTAATGTTAGGCAACTAGTTATGAACACCTAGGGTGTGGAGGGGGGAGGGCGGTGTAAGCCCTCAACTGTTACAGGTTTCTTTCATGTATTGCCTCCGCCGGGCCTCTCGTGTGAAGTTTAAAAAAATTTTATTGGAAAGTATCAACATTTTTCTATTTTTTGAGATTTGTTTTGTTTTAGGTGATGTGACTGACGAGATGTTTTTAAATCAAAATAAGCAAAACTTGACCGCAGTTAAAACGCTCAGAAAAAAGACATCTTTTTCTTTTGAGCGTTTTAACAAAGATCAATTTTGCGGATTTTATATTAAGTTCATTCGGAGGCTTTTACGCTTTCGATGGGACATGGCCAAGCGGGTGTTTGATAAAACTTAATATTTTGCAAACCTTTATAAAAGTTGTTAACAAAAATATTTTGCCTCTGATGATGATAATAATGATGCCTAAGAACTACTAGAAGTTGATTTTTGTCTCTATGGCTTGGAATGAAGTGATATTCTACAGCGATAAAAACCGTGTCCAACGCCGTTGGGCAAATAACTTTTCGAATAAATGATGTTGAGGTCGAGTTATTTGAAGCAATTTATTATTGCGTTGGAACTGACCAAACAAATCCGTTCGAGTTAACCTTGTGTTTAGGAAGAAACGTTACATTTTATCCGAGGGCGAGCTATTCGAGTTGGACAGTACTTACCGTAAAAAATTCTCAAAAAGTTGGGGCGGCTCAGCCAGCCAGCCGCCCCAGAAAAAACGGGCCTGTTGATAGTCTAAGAAACAAATGGCAGCAAGCGATCAAATTGCATTATCAACCTTGCCCACACCATTCTACCTGCGGTTCACAATTGCAAACTAGTCGCAAATTGAAATTTTTTTATCGGTGAGCTGAACCTCAGGAATCTAATTATGTTTGTCCCACGACATTTATTTTCACATCACTATATTTTCGCACTCATCAGAGCTGCAAAATTAGGTTGCTGCAAAATTTTACTGTGTAAGCTACTCACGAAACAAAATACTAGCGAAATATAAGTGTCTTAGGGTATTTCAAGAATGTAAAACTTTTGATGTAAACTGGCAGTGGATTTGAGTCAAGATAATATACACAGATGAGTAGCTACTAACTGGTGAGTTAAGCGGGTAGAAATTGAAAGGTAAGAGTGTTCCATCTTCCTTCTTATTTACTCTGGTACAGTGGACTATCTATATGATTTTAATTTATTTACAAGTCCTTGCTATATGATTTCTATTTATATTCTAAGGTGAAAATGTTGTATAAACCGGTATAAAAACACATAGTGATTATCTAATGCCAACATCACCTGGTAACAAATATCAGAATTTTATATATGATTGTAGGCTACATATTAAATATTTATGTATTTAGTATATTTAGTAGTGATAAAATGAAAATACATTGTGTTTCACATCAAGGGGCAGAAAAATTGAATAACAAGGATGTCCTATTCAAGTGCATATCGAATTAGGCTCAATATTTTAACAATTATTTCAATAAATTAAAATCAGCGTTTTAATTTTAATATTTATGGAACTACAATTGTTATGTATGGCATCAAAGTAATGACATATTCAATTGTTAAATGATAAAAAACCGTAATATTTTGACAAAACAGACATATATGAATGGATAATGAAAACCTGCTACTAACGACTAGGTAAAAATGTCGATTGAAATAAGACATATTACATGTATAACCTTGTGTACCGATATCAATAGTATATCAGCTTATTTCAATGCAGCCAAACATAATAGTGGAGAAACAGCCCAGAACCATCTTTCACTCTTATTTATATAAATATGGAGAATTAAGTAAGAGCAAATTATTGGCCAGAATTTTATGCCGAGTTTAATGATATAGTTTCTACACTTATAACTGGTCATATTTAGAAGTTCTAGAACAATTTCATTTTGAGGGAGGACAACTTCTAAAATTTTGGTAAATCTCCATTTTCCTGCTTAGAATTACCGCTATGAGTCGTTTTAATATTTTAGAGTTATAAAAGTGTGGATGATGAGTGTGTCTTCTATTCTGTGGAGAATTGTGGGGAAACCTTGGTTAGGGTTCTTCAGAAAAGTATCGATGAAGCTGACAAGTTTGCTATAAAAACTGCAGTAGTAGTGTTTGACCAAGCTATATATGGTAAACCACAAACTATTCGCTTCCTCAATCCTATTCTCGTGTCAAGACTTGTCCCTTGATTAAGAGATTTCCACACAGTGTTGACTTTTCTTGGTGTGATTGGCAAAAGGTATGGTGATGCTGGGTGGGCTAAAATAATCACAGAATTGCAATGTATCGCTGAAGGAAGCCTGAAAGGGGTGATCAATGGTCATAGTTACAATAGGTCCATTATGGCACATAAACTCTGCATGGAAGCACTGTAAGACCTATTGTTGGATGAATTCGCTGAAAGTTTTGAATCCTCTAGTGCCCTTGAGTCTCTTAGTTTGGACGTTAGTAGAGCTGTTTTCAATCACACTGAATGTAATCAATCTGAACTCGCCCGCATGAATCAGGCATTCCAAGCTTTTATAGTCACCTCTTCAATAGGCAATCCCACATTTAGATTCTGGGTAGAATGTGTTGACATAGTGAAAAAGCTGCTAAGTTTTGTCTGAGCCACAAGGGAATCTGATTGGAACCTTTATGTCAACTAACTACAAGGACTCTTGCTATGGTTTTTAGCATACGACCACTCCAACTACGCAAGGTATGGCACACTTTACTATATAGAGATGACGCAGCTGGCAAAGACTCACCCCCTAATTTACCAAGCAACGGTAGATCATCATGGTTATTCTACCTTTCAATATGAGCATCACCGCCCATTCTCAAGCGTTGCCTGTGATATGACGATAGAACAGACCGTCAGTCAAGATTCTAAATCACAAGGAGGTCTCATTGGATTCACAAAAACCTAATCTGTCTCACAGAGACGGATCATGGCTCATCCACGAAGGACAGCTGTGCACACAAAAATAAAGAAGCTTCTAGAATTAGACTCCACTAGCTCAGACAAGGAGGGCTTGTCAGAATCAGCATGGAAAGCTAAAGAAGACACAATATATCTCATCAAAGAAATCGTATCAGCTCGAATCAACCCATTCAAGCACAAAGGTAAAAACTTTGTCTCTATCGTCAGTGAAGGGGAGGCTTCAACCGACATGCCTAAATGCAAGACAGATCAGAGAAAAGCAGTTTCTAGATTTTGTGACCAAACGGATGACCACTCAAGAAGTAGAATTCAATGCGCCAATAAAGGCTAACAAACTGAAAGGTTTTGCTTCGAGTCAAAGTAAAAGTTGCTTCGAGTAAAATGTTGCGGTCAGTTGAGAGAATTGTCAATTACATACTCAGAACAAGCTCTTAACTCTGGTCCAAAAACAAATGGAATTGGGTGGTATTCACAATCATATTTAATACATACTTCAAGTTACGCATATAATTTACATAATATTATTATGTAATATAAACTCAAATCCATGCATTTTTAAAATCTCCTAATATGATATTTGAAATCAACTACAAATTTAGATCTAGTTTGATATATCACAGTCCCACTCTGTACTGGCCGAACTTGTAAATTATAA
This sequence comes from Watersipora subatra, assembly GCF_963576615.1. Classification (NCBI taxonomy): domain Eukaryota; kingdom Metazoa; phylum Bryozoa; class Gymnolaemata; order Cheilostomatida; family Watersiporidae; genus Watersipora; species Watersipora subatra. Next base: position 9,119,712 of record NC_088712.1, read on the forward strand.
AAATTACGTTATTAATTTATTGTATTACGTAATACATTATAATTAGTCTGGTGGCTAGTTTAGAAGTATAGAAACTAGATATTCAGAACCATAAAACTCTAGATTAGACCATTATTTCAGCATATTATCCATCCTAATATAAAATAAATCACTTTTTGAGCACTTTATGGTAGGCTGTTTCTCCACTATAATTCATATTTGGTTCATCAACAGGAAGTGTTATCTTGTGAAGTTTTTACCGTTAATAATAATTTATCATTGTTCTTAAAGCAAAAAAAATTCTGAGGATTGATAAGAATGTCTAAACTATTAAATTTTATTAATTCGCAAAAATAAAGTCCTGTAAAATGCAAAAACTTCTTCATGAATCAACCAATCAGAATCACAAGCAGCAAGATTAAAGGGAGAGAGACAGATATTCATGACAAGCACTTCAATCCTTTTTGTGCAGCAAATTATAGAACTTCTTTCAAAACGTAGCTAACAACGTGTACATTGAAACCATCCTTCAAACAATTATTCATCTCTCTTAATTTTGATAGAAATGCTATAATAGTTCATAACAACAAAGAGAAGACAACAACTCAGACTAATGAAGCAGCAGCTATGGTTGTAGCTGGAAGACTGCTATTTTCTTGCTATTGTAGTTAGCTACAATTAGTCTGTCTTCAGAGAAATCCATGTCAAACACACAACCCCTCTCAACAGCTCTGTCTATAATCTCTGAGACCATCTCACCTACAATATAATAAGTATTATTCATGATTTAAAAATTCATCAAAATTCATGATTCTATGTTTTAAAAATATAATTCTTTTCGTAAAATTTTGTATATCTTTAATTCAATTTGTTTTCAAGGTTTGTATTGTATTCTTAAGTCACTCAAACAAATAGCTAATGTTAGATTTATCCTCCCATTACATAGATTCATCCATCACTGAACTGGCATAGAACTCCACAACATCTAATTAGTTGTATGTGACTTGGAAGGCTGTATGAACTGTGTAAAGGATTTGTTTTACTAGTAAAAACGTGATGGCAGCTGCTGCCAGAATGATTAATCATTGGGCTGTCACATAATAAAAATACATAAATCTGTGGTCTTTGAATGGCAATAATATGGCAAGTCGATTAGTTGCTTCAGACTTAGTGTTTTACACCCGTGTTTATCTCATATTTGCTGGTCTACCAAACAATCATAACTAAGGTCAAAACATCTACCTTTGAGTTCACCAACGCCAGACAATTACAGCTCAGATTTCAAGAGAGACAGTACACACATAAACGAAGTAATAGAATAAACTTGATATACAAAGAACATTTAATTCTGCTTAGACATTCAATCATCTAACATAATAACTCTCAGGATTAGAAGGCCGCATTAAGGTATTTAAGTCTATAAATTCAATATTGCAATTTTACTGTATTTGTATCTTTTCCGCAACCACGAACCTGGCATTTTACTGCATGTTAAGATTGTTGTTATAATCAATTTTATACTATTTGCATGCTGCTAACTTACTGTAATATATTACAATATCGTTTACGTTTTGAATTTACCAACTGGACTATGTTATAATTTTTAGTGTCACGGTGTAGCCTACTACATGGTAGAAACACATATTGAACGAAATATACAACCACACACCTTTCTACCAGCTTACATCAGTTAACCTTAAAGCTTGACAATCCGGGAGTTGTTACAAACTGTTTGTCTTGAAAATACAACTAAAGTTCAGAGTCTACAACATTATTCCATACTGTAGGAAAGTCTTTGACAAAATTCCGTTCATTATTTTATTTCTTTTTGTGATATAATAATATTAAGTTTTAGGCATGGCAAGCTCCATACTTCAAACTTATCACTCTCCCATCTATGCTCCACCTTATTGAGTGATGTTTAAACCAAGTTGAGAGTGCAGCACTAGCCTAATTACTACTAGAACAAGCCTCTCGTTGGTTGATGGGCCGCCTTTCAAATTCACCGACATTCATAATAAAGATAGACTAAGTACCAGCTGACTGTGTTATGGACATGATACAGACCACTAGTACATAATATTATGCTGTCTCATACAGTCATAGGAATTTTGGCATGATGCCAAATACCAGCTATAATAAATAGCTAGCAGCAGAGTGAAAATAACTTCCAGATATAAATTATCTATGTGGCCTGCAGTTCAAGGCACACAGTCAAGGGTTAATAAGCAATTATATGAGGTCCATTCAATAAGTAATGTGAGTTGGTTTATAAAAACAGTTTGTATTATAAGTATAGCTATTTCTACTCTAATTTCATTATACTAATTTTATTTTTACTTGAACAAACTAACAAACAAAGCTTGTATTTTGATGTTCATTCTAATTTTACTATGGCTAGACAAAGCAGTTGAATATAAATCTTTTAAATTTTATTTAAATTGTTTATCAAAATATTTGATGACCAATACCTTCTTTTTTAACATAACATAAAAACTGGTAAACAAGCTGAGATTATTTTACTAAATTTTTTCACATGTTTAACCGTTTTGTTTCGCTTCTTTTTTAGTCAATTTTCATTACTAAAATTTATTAAAGTTATGACACTAAATACATTTAGAGTAGGCCTACAATGATTATGCTTCTAATTTTATAGACCAGAGCATCAGTGTCCATAATTGTGTCTACAACTTTGAGGGCTAAAGCAGGATATCATACCAATAAATAAGTTGATATTTGGCTGTTATGTGATAGTCTACTGAGTGTGCAGATATTTCTGAAATAATTGGCTAATTAGGGAAAAATAGTGAATATTATGCAACTATTCTGAATCATAAACTAATACTAAGCCTATAGCAAGTAGACTATCAGAGCTCTCTATTAATAAGTATAGTGTTTAATTTTACTATGAGAAGTAGTCAGGCTACCATTACATGTGTTCACATCAACACTACGTATCTACTAGTATATCTATCAATTACTAGATTGTACAGCATATTTGTCAGCACAGCTGCTTACATATATTCTGTATATCATTTATAAGTAAACTAACCAGTTGAGCTATCCAGGATTCTCACAGTGCTGCTACCACGCGCTGCCACCAGGATATATCTCTCTCCATAGCATGTTACTCCTAGTGGGTGAGATACATCTTCACAAGTCCAAAGCAGCTGACCTTGAGAGATGTCTATCAAGCAGACTTGAGATGAACGGCAGTTAGACACAACAACCTTTTTTGGTCCTGACACACAGAGGGAGACCCAATGTTGGCTAAGCTGAGGACAGGAAATGTCTTTGAGTTTATTCCCTGTCAGTGAGTAGATGATGAGAAGCTTGTTCTTTCTGTCTGGAGCAACTACTTTATCACAGGTGAGGGCTAGTCCCGTTGCGTAGTGGCAAGAGTCATTGTGAGTCCAAAAAGTGACTTTCTTTCCCTGCTGATCATGTACATAGATGGTCCAAGGATTGTCATACACAACTGTATATAGTCTGTCCTTGTAGACCTCCATTGCTTTAGGGTAGTGGTTGAACGTGATGAATGAGCCTTTTACTTGGTAGTTGTTGTCAATAGTAGCTACTGCATTATTCTCCATTCCAGTTAATATTTGAGAGTTCCAGACTCTTGTTGATAAAGGAAATGATGGCAAAGAGACTGTGTGGAGGAGTTTGAGGGACTTTGGAAGAGGTTTACAAGGTCGAAGCTCCTGCTGCTTTCCCATTAGAAACCTGTCAGTGGAGACAACTTCTAACATTAGCTCACAACTTTCACCTGTCAATAAGTATATTATTTACACATGCAACTTATTTTATCGTGTTATTAAAAAATGGATGCAAGACAATATGTTCTGATAAAAAAGTAACTTCAGAGTCAAAGATAATAGTGAAGTGAACTCACTCATTGTTCATTCATCAAAGCTTGATAAAAAAATTTGCCTGTGAGTTTTCTATGAGTGAACAGCAAAATGAGCAAACAAGGGTAATCTAAGAAACGCACACAAATTAGATTTAAACCTACTTTTCCAAATATGTTTGAAAACAATAAACTTTTAAAGATTGTATTCAATCTTTTGTCAAAATATATAAAAAATAATTATAGTGTTTAGCTTGTTATTTATGTACAGTTTTTGATATCTTGAAGCTCATTGAGAGTGTCTAGTAGCTTCCAGATATTTGAATTAAAACCTTGACTTTTGACTTTTCGTTTATCTTTTCAAGTTATGCATGTTTTTATTAACAGAGTTATGCACATGAATCTGTCATTACACTATATGCTGGGGCCACTAGCCAAAATTTATTTAGACCGACAACTCGCCAGGCAGATAAAAAAGGACGGCCGGCCCAGTCGGGCCAAGATAGGCTCGTGTCAACCCCAACACACTGAAGTAGAAATGTTTTACAGGTTTGGATGACTAAGTAAGCATGTGCTGCTGTTTCATATTTTCATGTAATTATGCAAGCAATTTCTGCTAAATCTACAGGTTAATAAATTAGTATTAGTGTTTACCGTCTAGTTTATATTTTCATTTGAATATTTGATGTTAGCTACCTATTTTACATATTTGTGTTTCCATGCTAAAGATTACAGCTTATTTTGCAGGTGTCTGGGACCATCTTAGTGCGCATTGCTCGTTTTTTAGGTTCATGAAATTGAAATTCGTTGAAAATAAATTATTCTTTTTAAATAAATTAATTAAGGATTTGCATGTATTAAAGCTGTACTTGCATAATCGCTAATGCATACATAGTGCAATCCAAAAAAAAAGCAACAAAATCTAATTTTCCTCAAATTTAAGCATTTTTCTTTGGTTCTAGGTTTACTTATTACTGCTGGCAATTTGGACAGTTGAGGGTGTTAAAGCCTGGTTTCCATATGACAGCTCAAGGCGCACAACACGGCGCACAACGTCGTGCGTAGGCCAGCTGTGATATGGAAACGTCAGCATGCAACGATCGCGCGACGTGCGTACGCTGATCGCAAAGATCCAACAGAATGGATCCTTGTGATGGGTGCGTGCGACGATCTTTTCAACCTATTCCACAATTCAAACGGAGGGCTGTGGCTCCGAAGAAATCGGTCTCCCGTACGAAATAGTAAGCCTGGTTTTCATATGGTTTTCAGCGCAATTTCGCAACGGAGGGCTGTTTTTTCCGAAGAAATATGTCTCTCATACGAAAAAGTAAGGAAAATATCCACCCTGTCCAATGCAAGCATGGGCACCTACGCGCGCTGTGGAAACACTGCATCGCGGCTCAAGAAATGCATTGCGCACAATCACTGGTCCGCGCGCGATCATTGAGCTGTTGTATGGAAACCCGGCTTAAGGAGACATAATGGAAAGTTTGGCAAATAATTTTCATTTTTACTTTTCACAAAACTCAGCAAAAAGAACTGCGGCAAACTTTATTACAAAGATTATTGGGGAATACTCTCACCAGACCAGAGAATGTTAACATAATGTATACATTTTATCAAATATGAACTTTCCCTAATGCAATAAAATCACTTTTCTGAAAAAAATAAACTGAAACGGATTTTTGATAAATCGATACACTGTTAATATTTATGCAATATTTCAAAAGTCTGTGCAGCTGTAGTTTCACTTTAAAATGCACCTTGTTTAGAAAAAGATTTTCTGCTAGTTAAGTATAAAATTGTTTAGTGAATCTCACAAAATTCTTACACTCCCTTTGCATCAAAAGAAGGCGGTAAAATTCTTATTACCATATCAATTGCGATCTGGTTTTCTCAATTTCAAAAGATGATTGGAAATGGAAGATTTTAGCAAATATATTTTCGATTAGTTGCAAATTCGTTATGTTGGAGACATAATTTGATCGATCTACGTAATGTGTACGCTTCGTAATAAAAAGAAAAGTGAAACCCATTTGATAAGCCGATACAGCGGCTTACTGTAACAAAAGAATTAAAACACAAGTTAATTAAATAAATGGTAATAATAAATAGTAATAGTAAATAAAAGCAAAATACTCATAATAAAATACTCGTAATGAAACTCATTTATTCATCTTTGGTAAAATAATTGTTAAGCGCTTGAACTAGTTTTACAGGTTTTTTTGATAGATGAACAGCTATGCTAGCTTTGGTAGCTTTTGATATCAAATGCTGAATAGATACTTCTTGACCCACAATTAGCTTTCCAATCTTACAATGTATGTGAATAACCAGCCAATCATTATTTAAATATTATGTTTAAAAAATAGTTTTTACATTTCACCAAAAGCTTCCAGAATGACTTCTGGCAAGAATTGACATTTTCTCAGGGTCCAATTCTCACAATAAATTGCTGAAACAAGTAGTTTTATTGAAAATTCAATAAAACCAGTACCACAAAGCCAGATTTGAATAAAACTAATTTTTTATTAACAACGACACATGTTTAGGAGTTATAAATCTATTCGCTTGTGCACCAGAACAAATTTATTTGTAATTATGCTATAAAATATTTTTTTTGGCCAAAACCTGTAGCCACATTCTTTAAATCATTATGTCATGGAATGTCCGTTGTAGCTATCACTTCCATTTTTGCAACAAACAAGACAGAATTTTTTACTTTTTTCATTAGATCGTTTCTCAAATAGCTTAGGCTGAAAATCTAGACTGCACCTTTCTCAAATTTGAACCACTACCCTGCTTACAAGAGTAGTCAAAGCTATTAGGCAAACATTTGATCATGTCTACAATATAGCTATGTCATTTGCTTTGGTACATTATGGTTTTGCGTATATGTAATGTATGCTTTTGTTGTTGTTATGTCGAGTGGATTAAATAATATTTTATATTAGCATTTTACTGTTCTCCTCTAAGCAGCATAGGTGTCAGCAATCGCATCAGTTAAGTTGACGCCACACATTCTAGCAGTGTACTCTGCTATTATTATTAGTATGGTTGTGGGCTGATCTTTCTAAAGTGCCTTCATGCCAGTCTTTGCCGAAATGTGGGTCAACATCATGGGTACTTATTTCCTGTCACCATAAGACTACGCTAAAAAATGTCTATATCTCATCATTATCATATTTCTTCTATGTGTAATTGAGAGCTCATCATTGATGACATCAGACAGGCCTAAACCTCCTAAAATGAGTCCGTAGCTTGTAATTTTTTCAGAGCTTTTCTTCACACAGAGCTCGGCTTGTGAAGTAGTCTTCGACATGTTCAACTGAATAGTGTTTTTTTCCAAGCATGATTATGTAAAGGTTTGTAAAGACATCAAATGACATTTTTAGCAATATAGGCACTTTAAAGTCTGCTGTATGATAGAATTTTTCGCACACATATCCACCCTTACGGACAGCAATATATATTACTTTTAGAACCATTAGTGATTTTTATCGCGATGGAAATATTTAAGTTTCAAGATTGTTTCATTTATTGATGTTACTTTTAAGAAATCATGGACTTGTCAGCACCTAATAGTCAAAGGTTCTGAGACTGTCTTAAACCGGTAGTGATGATCGTAACAAATGTTCAAAAATGGAGCCTCATTAACGTCATCAGAAAATGTAATAAGCTAAGCATGAGACTCAGTGTGTATCAATTCTTATTTTTTAATAATGGAGGTTTTTCGTTTTCTTTTTGTTATTAAAGTACACTGTTGTTGTTTTTAGCTTTCAATAAATCTTTGTGTAGACAAACTTTAATAAAGACCCTTAATCTAGCAGCTGTAGCACTTTGTAATAAATTGAGTTTAGATCATTATTGTATATCTCTCAGCTTTGTATGGTAACTCATAGTAATCATTAGTGTCTGTTCCTTCAAATTTTCACAAATTACTTTTTATTTTTCACTGGAAAGAATAAAATAATCTATGAATGAAGTATCACCAGGTGGGGTGGCGTTTGGGCCTGAGCGAGAGGAAATAAATGTGGAGGAATGGAAGCTTATCACCATCCAAGTCAGTGAAAGGCCAACAATGAAAGATCAGGTGGTTAAATATCCCCAACCACTGTTCCACTAGCAGTTACAAAAAGTACATTCAAGCTTATAGCAGTGGTGTTCTGCTTATTGGGCTTGCTATATAGTAGCCTATATATGTCTTTTATTCCCAACAACGGAACTTATAAACACAGCATTATCAACATCATCCGAGCTTTCTCTCAGATAATCATTTCGTATTGTTAATCATAGATAAATCGGTTGATAAATCCATATATGTTGATGACTTGACAACATTGATATCTACTTATTGTCTTACTAGGTACTTTTCCTGTCAACATCCACCAAAACCACACAAATGATGTTTGTCCACGGAGTTGAAAAAATATATTTATGTTGTTTCCTACTAGCTAAATGGTTCAAAAGGTAGTTAGTAATAAACTAAATATGTTGTATATAAAAGCCCTTGTTACCCATTTTATTTACATGTAGGTATGTAATGCTATTAAAAATAAGACATATATATATATATATATATATATATATATATATATATATATATATATATATATATATATATATATATATATATATATATATATATATATATACTCATGCTACAGACAGTACTGTTTCGGCTATTGAAGCCTCATCAGTGCAGCTCAGAGCTTAGGCAAGGGACACAAATCCCATTACCAATGAGAGTTGACTTCCTGCCACGAAACAACTAAGTTGCTTCACAGACTTTAAGAAAGTCAATGTGCTGGCACCAGAGTGCTCAAATCACAAAAGTGATGAGCTTTGCACAAAGGCTAGTAGTGCCGCACCTCTCACAGAGCGCTCAACCAAACCGAAGTGAGGGAGCATAATACTCATGCTACAGACAGTACTGTTTTGGCTATTGAAGCCTCATCAGTGCAGCTCAGAGCTTAGGCAAGGGACACAAATCCCATTACCAATGAGAGTTGACTTCCTGCCACGAAACAACTAAGTTGCTTCACAGACTTTAAGAAAGTCAATGTGCTGGCACCAGAGTGCTCAAATCACAAAAGTGATGAGCTTTGCACAAAGGCTAGTAGTGCCGCACCTCTCACGGAGCGCTCATATATATATATATATATATATATATATATATATATATATATATATATATATATATATATATATATATATATATACATATATGAATATATACCAATTTAATACATTATGGTGTTGAAATCACAGAGTGACAAAATTGTTTTGTAGTCATTAACTTTTTCACTGACAAATCAAGTTCTTCATCGGAGCATAACTACAAATTTGGTAAAACCTAACACTTTACAAATTATTGTAAAGTGTTAGGTTTTACTAAATTTGCACATGAATTTGTTGGATGAATTATCAACGATATTACATATTATGGCATTGTTATTACTGATAAAGATAAAATAGACACTCTCAGTAATACAATTGTTAAAAAAAATCACCCAAAGTCCCTAAAGATCTAAAAATAGTAAAATTATGTCGTCGTATTACGTTTGACACAAATGGTCAGTGCAAAGAAGAAATTGCGACAAAAAAAGAAAGTTTAGGTTAAAAGAAACTATGGTTGTGATTAGCTTTACATCCATTTTATTGGCTCAACGCATGTGGATAGTTGTTTGCTTTTGTTTGAGTACAGATAAGATAGGGTAATACAACAACTAATCACCAATCAGAAATGGTTCGTATAAAGCTAAAGCTGCATCATGCACCGCTTAGGGCTACACACAAATTCTTTGCTAATCCGTAATATGTGGCTAGAAATTTCCTGTAACAAGCTCACACATGACCTACTAAGTGCTAAACAGTTATCGTGTTATTATTTCTACTTGCAAAACCAGTTTTGATGAAAAACTACAAAGGATTGTTATGGGCTGTGTACATGTATGTATTCCTGAAACAAACCTATTTTTTGGAGGTATATCAGAAAATGTTTGTGAAGTCATAAATGTGGGAAAATATAAAACAGGCTATCTTTTACAACCAAGATGTTAATAAAAAAAAGAAGAAAAACTTTCAATTTAAAATCATAGCTTATAAACAACATATATTTAATCTATTGGAATGACCAAAACGTGTAGCTTAAAAATCGGTGTCACATCTTTCAGACGTTTATTAGGCATTCACTGACAATGTAGATATAATATAGAATCAATCACAATGCATTTTAAAGGTAATGATGTAAATTCAGATGCAAATAATTCAGTTTGAGGTGAAACTTTGACTGGTGCCTCAACACAGTAGCAAATTTTCAATGGTTTTAATTGTAATGAACTTGTCGGTTTCTTCAAATGAGTTTACTTAGAATGCTGAATATATATATCATTTCATAATGTCGCAGATTTTCTCAAAGTAAAATTATTTTATAGTTATTTTGCTATCAAGTAATTACTACCATAATTATTAAATTATTACTAATTAAATAATTATAATATTAAATTACTACCAACTTTTTTGTTAAAACTATTTTTGGTACTTTACCAGTGTAATAAGACTCTAGTGTAAAACATCGGCTACTGGTGCATAATACTTTGACAAGTGAAAAATGAACTTTTTCTAACGGAAGGGCTAAATTGAGAAATAATTATTTTTATATCAATAAAATACAATACTAAATGCAATAGAAGTTCTTATGAAACAGCCAGTCGATTATAATATTTCTCATTGTACTTACCTTTCTCTCTCACTTTGCTGACTGAAGGTACATCAACTGATGGCATGATTTCATCAATCAACCGTTGCATGTAATTCTTTGTGTCACTGTAGCTAGAGACCATATCACACTGCAATATTAATATAGAAGGATTGAAGTTGTCAAGGTTAAACAGTCTGAAAAAAATTATAATAGAAATTATGTATAAAACAATTATAGTATAAAACTGTTAAAATCTTTAAGCAAAAGGGAATGTGAGACGACAAAACTTTGAAAATCATCAATTAGCAACAATTCAAGTTATTTTCAAAACTTCCATGCCTTTAATATGCTCCAGTTAAACTGACACACTTTATCAATTTGTTTGATTTGCGGAAGATTTTGAGAACTCTAAAAATACTCAACCTCAACATGTCTAAAGGATGTTCAGATATTGTGTGTTACTAAAACTAATGGTATACTGACATTCCATAAATATGGTCTTTAATTTGCTCTGTTCCTATAGTAACAAAGCAACATAAAACTATTTGGGTAACAGGTTCACCAACATTCATTATATTTTCATGACCTTCGAAGGTCACTATTACATTATTAATAAGGCTTTGTGATATAAATGGTTGTAAATATTACAAAATTAACACAAAGCTAATGTTTGAAAATTTATTAAGGTCACAACAGTGTGAGGGTATTTCAATGAACAAAGACACCAACAACTTTATCAAAATGGTATTTTGACTAGAGAATAGTAGTTTGACCACCATTCAACTACAGGACTTTGCCATCACTGCAAGAGAACACAACTACTAATAATCACTATACTTTTTATAGTTTAGTTTAGTATAGTACAGATATGCATTAAAAGAGCAGAAGACTGGGATAATATTTTAATGCTAAAAGGAGGGAGTGAAACTGAAATACATTGGGTTCAATTCAAAGTGTATAGGATTAAGTAAATGAACAGTATGGATGTCTAGATACAGATAGAACCCTTTTTCACCAATTTGAAACTTGGCAGGAAGGTCTGTGGAACTTTATTGGAAATTTTAGACCTGTTACGACCTAACAATTCGAAGGCCAGCAGACCTGGTAAAAAGATCATGTTGGCAATATTTAGAGATATGAAGAGTCCCAATTTTGCTTCCTTCCAATCTGGTTCTGTCAATAGCAGTAAGTATTGTGATGTGCTAGACAAACTTCATTGAAATCAGGTTTGCATAGAGTGGAATTTTGTCAACTTGTGCTTTTGTAAAGCATCAAAATTCCACAAACAGCTAAAATCCCTCAAAAATTTCACTGTATTAACAAGGAGACTCTCACACATAGCCTGTAAATCACTTGTTTACTATAAGAGACACAAAGGAGAGCGAATGTAAAACTCGCTTTGGATAATGCAAAACCACTGATATGCTAGTAATATCAGAAAGCTAGTCAAACATTGAAACAATGTATTGAGATGCAGGTAAGTCATGTAAAGAATACAGGTCCTGTACGATGTTGTATGATTCATATAATCACTTCAAGATTGAAAAGTGTATTTACTTGTTGAAGTACCCTGGTACCTGATGAGCATGTTTTGCTCGAGACTCTGTTTTGCGCAGGATATTTCGTATCTGGCTCCATTTCTTAAGTATTTCATCTTCGAGAAAGTCTGTGATGAGAGTTTTGGTTCTTAGTCGACCTTCTGTATATTCATTCTCTAGCTGTGTGTACTTAGACTCCAAAGCTCTAATCTTCAACCAGTAAAACACTGCAAGCACTGGAAAGCACTAGTTTTCTTTGCACATGAATGTTCGACTAACTTTGAAAAAATGTGGTAGTTGACAATAGATGGTAATCACCACCTGCAAGTTGTACAAGTGGAACACAAAAGAATAATCCAAAACATTGAACACATAACTCCACAGCTGAGAGTGCTATTTTTTATCACATCTTCTAACCCACAGCTAGAATTATTCTGTTTAATTATGCATTTCCTAATAAGATTGATCTATCGCACAGCATACTTTTATATTAAACGATATAATGAAAACCTCTTGAAAATTTTTAGTAAAGAATAACTACTCGCTAAAACATAGCATACATTGTAGAAATAACCTTTTGGATTGTAAAACAGCCATAATCAAATAGGTATTACACTGCGTTTTTTTATACAGACTCTGAAACATATTTCACAATAATACACTGAGTCAAATTTTATTTTTACCTAAAAGTCAACTCATGACGCACCTTACCTCCTATCCAGTCATTCAAAAAAGTTTTTTCTAGATTGATGCCTTTGCAAAGAATGAACAGAAATAGGTTTGATTAACTAAACATAATTACAACAATCTTAGAAACTTCTAGATCTTATATTGATACCTGAGTTGATAATCAATCATAATTATTTTATATAGTAATAATTTGTAATGTTATAGTGATTAACCTGACAAGATATTGAGAAATGTTCAAAAGTTTTATAGTTTACATGTAAACTAAGCTTATTTTGTCAAAATAATTGCAACTGGAGTAAAAAAACTCTCTGCTAAGGACTTTTCAATGTTATTACAACCTGCGCATCCCTTGTATGATGAATCTTCTTCAGTGTCTCAGTTGTTTCCTGGTCATACTCAGCAAGTGTTTGAGAGGTGAACTTGAAGACTTGTTCCAATCTCTCTTCTTTCTCAATCATTCCTTTCTTTAGCTTGTTGATTTCATCATTAAGTTGCTCTTCAAGCTGATTTAAAGTCATCATCTGATGAGTCTCTCCTGAAACGTACAAAATGTATCATAAAAAGAGTTGAGAAGGGAGTTACATCATTACGATGTGAACTATTTAACTCAAACCAATGATAATTAAAAAGCTTTAAAAATGAATTTAGACCATTTACATACTTTCTTATAATTTTATAAACTATAAGATTGACATAGCCAAGTCGTTCTTATAGGATATGGACAATGCTTTTATCACTATTATCAATTACCGTCATCACAAAACTTGTCTTCGCGAACGCATTCAATGCAGATCATCTTCAGACATCTATCACATCCCATGCTAACTGGCTTGTCAGTGTGATCAGCACAGACTCTGCTTTGCTGACTCTTCAGTAGCTCATACTGTTCCATGTTAATGGTTGGATGAACTTTTCCAAAGTCTTCATGGTACTCTTGATGAAACTAAAATGCAAAATGGTTCAAAACAGATAGTGAAAGTGACCCAAATCCAGATAAATGAGATGTTCAAAAATGTCTTGAAGTTGCGATGAGAAAGATGCTTATAAAACTTCACATTTATTTTAGGCGATCAACCACACTTTCCAAATAAGAAGTTTGTCTGCAATTGGCACCATTTTAGGTTAGCAATCTACATATCCCGGTGGTTGCACTATCGTAATTCCCAATACCAAGCTTCGAAAATAGACTACTTCAACCAAAAATATAATTTGTTAACCAATTTGATATGCTTGACCAACTAAGCTCATTTAATACCTTCTCTTAACCCACTATTATTTACTGGTGTTTGATGAGTTATAAATAATAATAAATAATAACTCCTTCTAACCTCCTCCAAACTACTGATAGTTACTGAAGTATGAATACAAAATATTATGTAACAATTATGTTTAACAATAGATAAGTGGTATGGTCTATTCACTCTACAGTTTCAGTCAAATTTCTTTACAGTTATTTTCAAAGTTTTTCCTAAATAAGTATAAGAAGTCATTAGCCTATAAACAACCTTGGTTTATCTATAAATTTCTAACTTGGCAAAAAGCATTTATAAAAACATGGCTTGATCAGCATTTCTGAACAAATGAAATATTACAAGCAACAAAAAAGGCTAAAAACTGAGATATCGCTTTGCAGTACAACTTCAAAAGGATATAAACCACAGAAAACCAGGAATTCCTCAGAAAATTGTGAGTTACTAACAAATTTTTGATATCTAATCTACAGAGCTCAGATTTTGTACCCATATCGCAAAACCCATAAATGTAGTTGAAGTTTGTTGTAGTTGACCAAACTATCAATATTGTTGAAACCTTAAGTTCAAACACTTTTATTAACCAAAAATATGTGTGACAACAGATATTCAACTTGTTCTCCAAGCCTGATACTGAAATATTAAATATAAAATAATCTATGAACTTATTCATACCTCATGATGCTTTAGACAGAAAATTGTATCACACAGTGGACAGTAAGAAAAGGCTTGTTCGTTGTCCTTTCCTTTTTTTGCACAGACATCACAACACCTTGGCTTATCCTTTGCTATATTGTACGCTGGCAGCTGGTTGAGCGGTACCTCACATACTTGACTACAACAAAGTTAACAAGTCTTTATGTTCATGTGAACTAAACTTCCTTAGAATAAGATACAATGCCTATTTTCATTATATTAAATTTATTGAGAAATCTATCGATAGGTTAAGAGTTGGAATCAAAACTTATGTTGACTAGTTTTACTGAATTTAATATCACAATATGTTAAACCATTGTATATGTGTATCTGATAACATGATACAAAAACTTCTGTTTTGAAAGAGCACTTATGGCTTGGAAATTCCCAGCGTAGCCAATTACTAGGGTGATTTGAGCTTTTGATCTGGCTGCATAAAAACTGCAGTAAATTACATCAAAATTGTGGTAGTAGCATTAATTAGACCGCATAGGAAAACTGGGAAATTTTTTGACAAGCTGATATTTTTTATGTAGATAGCTTGCAAATACTTTACAGCACAAGTCTAAATTTGTTGACACTATGAATCTTTGTTTAATTGCCATTTTGCAATCCATTTTTCTAATTGATAAATGTAATTTACAATGTTATATAAAGAAAACTGGCATAGATTCATAGCTTCACAACAATTTGCAAAATAAATGGGTCGTTAGAGAGCATTGAAAGTAGAGTTTTGATCTCCAAGGCATTGCATGAGCGCGACTTAACATTTTCAGTACGTGACACAAATAACCCGCGAAAAATATAGGCCTGACTTGGTCACCTAAACTTTGCTATAACTTACATGCAAATCGCCATGGAGCTAGAAATTAATATGCATTGAGAGGTTTAGATATTTCTCTACAAGCAGCCATTTGTTCCCTGCAAATCGTCTCCGAATATTTCAGTAAAAACTCTGATTTGTTGAACTTTTCACTTTTTCACCATAAAATTTCGACAAAAATACATTTTTAGAAACAATCACTTTGTGAGAAAGGTTTATGAGACGCATCTGCACGGATGCATAGGTATACAAGAAAATATTTCGTTTAGGTGCATTAAAAGTAGAGTTAGGAGCTCCGGTGCATGGCAGGTGCAGATGTTCGAAATGCTTATGAAGCCATGTCGATAAGCAGTGCAGGAAAGTTACCCAACATGGCTGCTAAAACTCTGCTATAACTTCTGTGCAAATTTGCATGAAGCTGCAAATGAATATGCATTTGAAAGCTGAGATAGTTTCCTACAGACTGAGGTTTTTTCCTCCAGGCAACCTGTGAAGACTGCGACTTGAAATCTATATATTCGCTGTTATGATTTTTTGCTGTCAGAGTCTTATGTATTTTTTAAAATTTATGTAACAATTTTGCATGTAAACTCGTTGCACAAAATCATGTGTGCTGCATCAAAGATTAAATGGCTGCGTACACAAAAAATTGAGCGGTGATCCTGTAATCACATATTTGGTCAAGCAGCAAAAGACAAGAATCAACATTTATTGCATTCAGAAGCAGCAAATCATAGACTGCTAGGTTGCAGAGCAATATGAGAACAATGTCATATGTTCAGCTGCTCTGGCGAATTATAAAAATTATCCATAAATAAACAATGACCTAAATTTAGTAAACCACTCATTAATTTCATGACTATGTTGTGAGTGATTCCTCTACCACTTACTTCAGCTTGCTCTCGCTCATCACCAATGTACACAGACAGCTTGTGCGCATAGCCAGAGACAGCATCGCAGAAAGCAAATAACTTTATTCCAAAGATTTTAGCTGGAATATACTGCCTGCAACTCAGCTACTTTTCCTAAACCAGCAAGCTTTCATTTATAGGTATAAGTTTACCAGGCAGCAAAACAGAAGTTAACCAGCTGGATATCATGGCAAAAACATTTCCTAGCCTAAACAATGTATTGCCAACAGGGTTTTGTCAGTAAAATGCAAACTGTTCAAAACCATTAAAAACCTGTTTCTTGAAATCATTTTACTAAACATTGTCGTAGATAAAAAAGGATTAGTGAACCATTAAGACAACAAAGTAGGCTTATTGACAATACACATAAGCAAAACTAAACCAAAAACTCGCCATATATCTTTGTCATTGACTGGCATCGCCATGTTGTTTAAGGCAATATATATTTGTTTTGTTAACTATAAAATTCATTGTAGCCGATTTAATAGAAAGCTTTAAAAAATCAAAAATACGTATCTGTCTAAGAGTTCGGCCTTTTACATCAGCCAAGCTGCCATCAAAGTGCAATTCTTTGGGTTTTAAACCAGTTCCTCTTTGGTATCCATCATTATTCCCTGTTTCAACGGCCATTCCACTCTCACTTTTGCAATCCGATTCACTTTGTTGGTCTTCATTTTCACTTCCATTTTCTTCTCCACATTTTTCAAACCTGAAATCCTTATTTTTACGTCAAAAATAGTCAAAGTCTTCCTTTTAAAAAATCTTTTTAGCAGAGCTCAAACAATCGCATGCGTTCATGGTGAATACCTTTCCATGAAGAAAGATCGAATCTCTGACACGTCTACTCTTTGTCTTTGTCTACACGTCTACTCCAAACAGTAGTAAAAAGCTTTTCAAAATTGATCAAATTATCAATTGTAAAAATTAATGCTACTTGTTAAATAAATAAAGTAATTCATAAAAAGCCTTAAATAATTTTAATGGTCGCTTTAACATTACCATTTTAATCATTCTAACAATTTTTTCATTAGTTCTGCCTGAAATCAAGAAAAAAAATGAACAAAAAACATCAAAATAATTGAGGGGAAATTTACATAATTGTCAGAGCTGTGTATTCACACCGAAACTGTTGTTCATTCACTCTTAATTGCCTAAGCAAATTATTAACGATCACGATTCTAGAAGCTTTGGCAAATTATGTAGTCCAAGACACATAACGCGACACTCAAAAAAAATGTTTACGCGATTTGGCATAGTAAATACGATGCAACTGACTTCATTGCGCTAAAGATGGGAATTCCTTTTACTATGGAGCTTTTGATAATAAAAATATTTTGCTACTATTAAAAATAAATGATTTGTAACCACGCTGTCTAAACGATATTGAACCAACGATAGCACAAATTAGACAGCTGCATCGTATGCACTATGATGAAGTGAGCTAGTACTTTTGTTGTATGTCATAATATGTGTCTCGGACTATAGCAATCACGAAAGCTGCTAAAATCGCAATCTCTAACTATTTGTTTAACCAATTAAAAAAAATTTAGTTGACCATCTTACAGTAGTTTGCATGCACAGCTTTGACAAATCGGTGAACTTCGGCCAAATAATTCTGTTTTCTTTTGTTCATTCCGTGATTTCGGTCAAAACCAACACAAAATTTTTCCTGTGTGGCCATGCCTTAAGGCTATATCACTGTCTCAAACGGTTTACGTTAGCCGACATGAGGCCTGCTCCTCTAGCGAGAAGCACTAATTATTGAATTGATAAGTCTGCATATGGGCTTTTAGCAGTGTTTATTTTATAGCTTCTTATAGTTTTATAGCTCTTATCAACACTTAAATAACTTTTATTTAGCTGCCACCACCTTTAAGCCCTTTGTGAGCATTGACAGGATTTTTAGCAAATAGTTACTGGATCACCAATGGTTATTTGCAACCCTTATGGTAATTGGCTCCTAGCTTATTATTGTTTATGTAGTTTTTATGGAAATCATAATATCATGCACACAAATTGAAATTGTTTTGTCATGTTAATCAAATGAGGGGCAACTCCCTATAATACTGTTGTTTTTATTTGTGCAAACTTTTTATTTTACTGTTTCCTGTTTCTCTCTATATTTAATTGCTTGAACGAATACAAGACCATGAAAGCCTAATCTAAGTTAACTAGCAATTTTCTATAGGTTATGGGCCCAGGAACGTTATATGTACTGTGTAACTAGTTAGATTAGTCATCTGTGATCATTATGGACAATAATTGGAGGGTAGACAAACCTTTTAGCAGCAACTATACCACATGGAAGTTTAAGATTAAACATCTGCTGATTGGTAAGGAGCTCTTTGGATATATTGATGGAACTAAAGTTGTTCCGACAAACACAGCTGATTGGGCTGTGAAAGCTGCCTATAATAGAAACTCGAGCAAGGCACCATCTCATATTGTGCTTGCGGTTAGCGATGAGTTGCTCTACTTTATAACTGAATGTAAAACCACCAAAGAAGTGTGGGATAAACTGTCTAGACATTTTGAGAGAAACGCGTTAGCTAATAAAATGTTCTTGAAGAAGCGCTACTTTCCTTCAGTAATGTTTTAGAACACATCAATTGAAGGACATCTAAAGAATATGAAAAATCTCTCGAATTGGCTAGCTGCTATCAAATCATCTATTGCTGAAGAGGACCAAGTTGTAACCCTTCTAGGCTCTTTTCCGGAGAGTTATTCAAGTGTGGTTACTGCTCTCAAAACGCAGAAAGATACGCCATCGCTAGAATTTGTTCAACAAACTCTTCTGAACGAAGAACAGAAACAAAAAGAACATAGCTCTGTATATCAGTCTCTTGTAAAAGAAATTCTGTTGCCAACCCTGATACTGCTTTCTCGGCTACCAGACCGCAAATTACACACCAGGTTACCTACAGGTACTGTAATAAAAATGGCGAAGTTCAACGTTTCTGTAGAGAGAGAAAGATGCAGAGCCTAAATAAGTTCCACACCAAGCTAAGCGTGCAGCAGATGACTATTTTGACACGGAGGAGTCGACCTTTTTGGCTGGTATGGGTAGTGACTCAACCGATAAAATTAATCAACGCTGGCTGACAGATTCACGTGCTGCAAAGCACATGACGCCTTATAAAAGTTTGTTGAGCGAGTTCACTCAATTTGACCAACCTCCTAAAGTAGACTGAAGTAGCTGATGGAAGCTCTGTAGACGCCTTTGGAATAGGTAGCATTAAAGTATCAACGCAGTTATAGTTATATGATGTTCTGTACATACCTGACTAAGCACAAACATGTTCTCTGTTCGCGCTGCAATCTCTAAGGGATTGATTGTTCAATTTGGACATAGTCGATGTTGGATTATAAAGCAACGAAAACAAGTATGTGGCCGAGGAACACTCATAGATAAACTGTATTGCCTAGATAAAATCTCAAGAAAACCCTTTAAGCCCAATAGCGACATCAAGTCTACGCGTGTCTTTGAACTTGTACACACAGATGTGTGTGGTCCTATGCAAACACAATTCATAGGAGGTAGTAAATATTTTGTTACTTTTATTGATGATTTCAATAGGTATACTTATACATATTTTATACGAGATAAGTCTGATGTATTTTCTATAGATTCAGTGAGATTGCAGCTTAAGTAACCAACCAAACTGGAAAAACAATCCGCGCAATACGCTCTGATTGGGGTGGCAAGTATATCTCTACATAATTCGAAAACCATCTAAAATCCCAATGTATCCGTCATGAACTGACCGTTAGACATACTCCAAAGCAAAATGGTGCAGCCGAACGTTATAACAGAACGGTATGCGAATCTGCTTGTGCTATGATCATAAATGCAAACATTCTCAAATTTTTATGGGCTGAGGCTGTTGCCACTGCTGTTTATTTAAGAAACAGAATTCCGACTTGCACACACAAAGCGCCTACAACACCTTATCAGATATGGCATGGTGAGAAACCTAATATAGATCCCTTTCTAGTATTCGGCTGCATGGCATATGCTCACATACCAGACGTTATTTGTAGAAAGCTAGACAACAAAGCTGAATCCATTACATTTATCGGCTATAGTGTAAAGTCTAAAGGCCATCACTTGTATGACCATCAATCTAATTCTGTGGTTGTGAAAAGGGATGTTATGCTCAATGAACAACAGTTGGGTATCACAGATGTATCTTGTATCCCAGCAGCAAGTCCAGTAACAGTAAATATTTCCAGTGCTGACGAAACTCAACTTCGCCGATCTGACTGCCCTCGAAAATCACCATAGCGCCTAGGTATAGAGACCGCTTGCAATGTTTGTGAGATTGTCGAACCATTGACCTTATTAAACTAGAAAAATGTGAGCAGCGAGATGAATGGTTAGCTGCAGTTGAGAATGAGTATGATTTTCTCATGAGCAATGAAACATGGGCACTCGTAAAGCTGCCTTCACAACGTAAGTCAATTGGATGCAAATGGGTACTTAAGGCAAAGGACATTGCCGATGGTCATGTCGATCGTTTCACAGCTCGCCTTGTAGCCAAAGGGTATGCGCAAACGGCTGGCATCGATTATGATGAAACATACTCTCTGGTAGTTCGACAATCATCTTCCAGACCTGCACTTGCTCAGGCTGTAGATCGAGGTATGCTAGTCACCAGATGGATGTTGTGACGGGTTTCTTAAATGGCAAACTCAAGGAAGAAATTTATATGTGTCAGCCACCAGGGTTTGACAATACATGAAAAGAACACTTAGTCTGCAAACTCAGTAAGTCATTGTACAGTTCAAAGCAAGCGCCAAGGTGTTGGGACATTGTGTTAGATAATTTTCTCAAATGTTTTGGTGTCAGTAATTCAAATGCCGATCATTGTGTGTATGTACGTGACATATAAGAAGTGAAAACCATCATTGCTGTATACGTCGATGACTTAATTATTATTTCAGAAACTGAATGTGAGATGAGCAAGATTGAACAAGCGTTGGCCTCAGAGTATCAGTTGAAAGATCTTAGAAGTTTGCACTTCTGCCTATGAATTTCCATCCGCCAAAGCGAAACCGCCATCACGCTAAATCACAACACTATCTCGAGCAAGTTCTACACAAATATGGAATGGAAAAAGCTAACTAAGTTTCTACCTCAATGGCTACCGATGTGAAGTTTATGAAAGACAATGGTAGTAAGCTAGCAAATGCATGTGTGTGTCAATCGATGGTAAGAAGTCTTTTATATGCGGCAACTGCTACTCGCCCTGATATATCTCATGCGGTGGGAGTGTTATCTAGATACAACTCATCACCAACTGAAACGCACATGAGAGCTGTAAAACGAGTACTCCGATATCTCAAAGGCAGTATAGACATCTGTCTTCACATTGAAAAACATAATGGTAAACTGTTTGGGTATACCGATGCTAGTTGGGCGGACAATTGTGATAACCGACACTCAACCTGCGGATTAGTATTCATGCACGACCTTACACCTGTTAGGCGGCTCAGTAAATCGCAGAGTATTGTTGTTGTATCTGCCGCCGAAACAGAATATGTAGCGCTGTATGATGCTGCAAGGGAGGCCACATGGCTTCGTCAGCTACACGACACTGTCACCAACTGCCCGACTCCAGCGATTAATGTCTATGTTGACAACCAGTCAACTATCACAATAGCAAACTCAGGTTCAAACACGAAACGAACTAAACACATTGACATAAAGTATCACTACTGTAGAGAAGCTATGAAAAACGGTGTCATAGTAACTTCTTATCGCCCAACTGAGAAAAACATAGCTGACATTTTCACAAAACCGTTCGCTCGCCCCCAATTTGAAGAGCTCCGTAAACTACTTGTTCATTGACAATAATAATTCACTCATTGATTCCGTGTATCAATTAATTTCCTCTGCTAATTGAAAAAATTATATAGGAGTATTGTTTACCCTACAGGATGAATATATTCGCGGAGTTATATTTCACAAAAGTTGTCTTTTCATGCATATTCGCGGATGATTTTATTCGTGGCTGAAAACTGCCACTCTCTAGGAAAAATTAACTCTATTGCGGCTAGTAATATATATTCCTACGCATGCGCACACCGCGTGTTTCGGTTTATATTTAGCTTACAACTGCGAGGCGATCATGCTATTCTATGGTAAACAATTTTTGCTGCGTCCAGAAGTTTTCACAAATATTCATCGTTTTGGAGGCCTTTGATAAGCCAACTACTTGTGGTAAGTAATGAGTTTTTCACATTTACTAAATTATTTGAATTTTACTTTGGCTCTACGGTAAAACGCAATACTAATTTTTTCCATCCCTACTGCTTCATTATTTGTTTCAGTGTGAGAGATTTTTCATCATACACCAAAGAACAATGATCGCAAGGGTGGTAGATGTCATTGTTAGAAGATCACCAATC
Source organism: Watersipora subatra (assembly GCF_963576615.1). Taxonomy (NCBI): domain Eukaryota; kingdom Metazoa; phylum Bryozoa; class Gymnolaemata; order Cheilostomatida; family Watersiporidae; genus Watersipora; species Watersipora subatra. The sequence goes on from NC_088712.1 coordinate 9,142,563, forward strand.
ATTCAGGGAGGTCTGGAAATTGAGGTTCAAGTGACCGCAGCTACTTACGAGAAGAATATATCTGTTTTTAAAAAAGGAACAAAAACGCCTTTACGAGCACAAATCTTTGGCCAACCGGCAGAACTTTGCAGTAGTAAGCCACGAGGAGAGTTATGATGATAACTTCCTTACCAGCCATGTAGTAGCGAGAAAATCGCCTTCAACACCTACCCAAGACGGTGACAGCGACAGAGCTGCTATTACATGCATATTTTTTGACAACCTCGAATAATTTTGTAAATAAATGTGATGCATTGCCAATGGTGTTAGCTCAAAGCTTAAGCAATGATTTTAAAAATGTTTTGGAACTCAATTACTTTTAGTATTTACATTAAAAACTAGGCTAGCGACTAGTTTTCAATTTGTTGCAGTAGTTATTCTCTCTTGTGATTAAAAATAGAACTAATTATTCACTGAATTTAATAATTCGCGAGATTGACTGTTCGCGAAATCGCGAATTTCTATGACCAACAAATATTTTCATCCTGTAGGGTATGTAGTTTTCATGGAACTCCTAATATCATGCACACAGTTTGAAGTTGTTTCCACATGTTAATCAAAGGAAGAGCAACTCCTTATAATACTTTTGCTTTTATTTGTACAAACCTTTTACTTTACTGCTTTCTTTTTCTCTCTGTATTTAACTGTTTGAACAATACAAGACAATGTTATGGAAGCTTAATCTTAATTAACTAGTAATTTCCTATACTAATCACATTTGTGCAAATAATTGTTTTTAGGTTGTTTTTAAGGGAACACCCATACACAGACTTTGTCAACCAAATATGATAGGCAAATTTTGACTGCTTTAGAAATGCAATGAAATATTAAAACGATATCACCTACCAACAATCCTGCAATTTTTCTATTGGCCAGTCTGTATTCTTATACTGATTAGATACAGGTAGTTAAAATACGAGCCACAAAAATGGTAAGATTTCCTTTACTTGCTCTGGCTACATGTGGTTTAAACTCAAAGACTTCAAACCAAAAGGAGGTAATAGTCATCATGGATTTCTGTTTCCACATAAGCTTATTCTTTTGTATAGCCTTGATACAGGTAGATATTCTAGTTACTGGTATTATTTAACAAATGAGACTCAGTTCCCTCTAATCCAGTAAAAGCCTGTGACAAAATACTTTCTATTAGCGCATTTGCTATGAACAAAGGCAGCTGTCTATTAAGAAGTTAATGTCTATAGTTTATTACAAAAAGATAGGAAAACCTTCTTTTTAAGCCTAAAGTCCTACTCAATGCACACATGCTTTTATCACTGTGTTTACTTCATAACTTGTTACTTTAAGCAAATACAGGAAGTACTTGTATTTAGCTTGCGCTGGTTTTGAACACTTCATGAGCAATCAAATAATATCTTTTAAATACATATTTAACAATAAGAAAATAGAAAATTGTTTTTTTTTTATAATAATTACTGACAAATCATAATTTTATGCCAAAATAATGTTTTAGACCATGTTTCAAAAATGTGCTGGTTTTTTAACAAGTAAGGTTGACTTCATGGTAGCTGCAGAATGCAGCTATAAAAATTGATTTTCTGCATGATGATTTTTTGCTTTTTTTCAAGCTCTCATTCATTTTAGGATTAATATTCAATATAGCTTGAGTAAAATACCGGAAACAAACAATGTATGAGTGACTTTGTTGCCAGTTTGTTTTTGTTTAGCCATTTTCTTAGTTTATTATAGATCAAAGAGACATTCTGCAAGTGTCATTACGTTGTTACATGTCACCCAATCTACAAATAGCGATCATGAAGGCATACAATTTAAGCACGAGTCTCAATCGCTGCTCAATAACTATTATTGGTGTGTTTACTATATAGCACGCAACTCTTAGCAATTATGTGAGTCAGTTGTATTTAGCCGATAATAGCTTTCATCTTTTCTAAACAGATTGTACAATATAGGGTTGTCTGTTCTTGCACACAATCATTGTAATGATTGATTTTAAATGAATTTTTCAAGTCAATTTAATTATTCGCTCATTTGTCTAATTGGCAAGATGAATACATCATATAGTCTGTACTGCTTGTATGAAACCATAATTATTCCTTTGCATACATGTGCAAGCATTGAACTGTTTATAAAAGTTTAGCTTCCTTTCCTTGAGAACTATTTAATATATTGATGAGTGAACATCTGAGGTTTTTCTTAAAATATTTGTTTCCACCAGGTGCTACCAATAAGTAGGCTGAGAAAAGTATGCATACCAATGGTGTGCATTACTAAGTCCTTTGCAATAGAGACACTATACAAAGTTTTGCACTATTTATTCGAAAAAAAAGAAAATAACATGAATTTTTACACTTTGCACAGCATTATTATTGTCTAAACTGGTTGAACCAAATGGAAGGGAATATCGGAATATTTAGTTGCTCTTTAGACAACCGAATATAACAATAAATAAATAAAAATGCTTTGAACTGCAATATTGAATGAATATTTTATAGTTCAAAAACTCTACTTTGTCCATTCAATCTACTCAGACTCAGTCTAAACTTGTTACTTGCAAATAAGTGGATTACATCAGTAAGTATGAAACCTTATCATCTAGCCATCAGTCCCAATCATGGTATTGATATCAGAGCACACAGACTCTTAGCATTGTGTTTATTTTATAGCCTTTAGTTTTTATTCAATCGGTTACATGTTTGTTTTTAGGCGGTATGTATGCAGGCATTTACCCAACTCCTAGCAGCTATTTTATGAACTGAAAATAGCAACTTCCGTGGCTCACTGATGAAAAATTAAATGACCATTAATATTCACAGTATAATATGATGTGTTATAGTTGAAGAGATTTATGTTTATTGATTTAATGCTAACAGAATACGACTAGCGAGTTGGACATACTTTCAAACATATTGTGCACAGCATAGTGTTTTATGAACAGTTGCTGCAAACTCTTTCATTCACAGCACCATCAATTATGTCTTCTGCATGCTTCAGTCTTATTAGACAATTTGCTTAATTTTACCAAACTTGTTGCTTTAATAATCGCAAAGACGAATCTTTTTTTCCAGTTGCTCTTTAGCGAAGGTTATTGAAATAATTATAGCTTAACCTGTAAGTTTAAAAAAAGTGTTTTCTTTTTTACAAAATATTATCACTTTTTTTAAACTCAAAGTTAGATTGTTGCAAAGGCTTCACAACATGAAAAAATGCATATAGAACTGAAGTATGACTGATTTTCCGTTGCAAAATCGAAGGGGCAACCCACTTAGTAAGTATTTGTATTTAAGATAGTACGCAAGAAACCATTATAATCAGAGGGCAATCTGCTGAAAGCATATTATGTGACAACACAAGTGCCACACAGAAAGAGTTGCTAAGCAATAGAGATAATATAGATAATGTAATACTTGATTGTTTAATACTTTAATACAGAAATGATGAAATCCCACATATTTCTTTCCTTACTTTCAGGATAAACTCAGTCAATAATCATCCATTATTTCTGACTACATATGCATTTTTTCTCTAATAGCTGTTAGGTGATAGGTTTCCTTCTCATGGTTCTTGAAAAAGATCAAAAGTTTACTCTGCATTAGTAAAGCAAACAATTATATCCCTAGTCTTGGCTTATTGTTGATATAAAAAGGTGGCGCCACTCTATTTGATTGTTCACAATAGCCAGCACAAAGCATTACTATTCAGGCATGAAACCAAATCATTAAATCAATATAATTGCACTCAGGCTCTCAAAGCTAGTATACAGTGTGTCCAACTGTCTTAGCAGCCCTGTTCACAAACTATTCATTGATTTCGTGCAAGTAGACCAACACCGTTCCTAAGACATTGTAGATATTCTGGGAAGCAATGAAGTGTCAATATTACCTTCAAACCTTAACCAAAATTAAAATTCTGATACCTAACAACTAACCTGCAATCTTCCAATGGACAAATCAGAATGTTATTCTCATCATAGAAGCCAGTAAGACATTCAAGGCAATGCACATGGTTGCAGGTGAGCTGGCGAGGATTGGGCAGAGCCACTCCTTGTCTCAAACAGAAACCACATTCTATGGCAGGTGGCACAATCTCTTCCATGTCAGCCATAACAAGAACTACAAGAATAATTTCACATGGTTTCTCAAAAAGGCAACTTGAATGGTCTCACGGTTAGTAAACACTCGTTTGGTGAGAAAATTAAACTTTTAAAGTATAATGTGACTACTCCTCTACTACACCTCTGCAACTATTTCCTGCATAGAGATCAATTTTGTACGACAACAAAGTTTAATAAATGTTGAGTCAATCTACTTTAGGAAAAATGGGTAAACATATTCATATTTTTAGGCATATTATAATGTAAGTATTTTTGAATAAATTCGATAAATTGATGATGTATTTACAACATGTCATAAGCTTGTAAAAACAAGTAATACCAGTCACCATATATAGCTACTAATTCTCTTTTATTAAATTAACTCTGGTTGTCAATGCTTTCCTTTTTGGCTCCTAAGGGGCATTTATTTCTATTGAACTTGAGGCTAATAAAAATGGCTAACCAAATTGTTTTAAATAAAGTTCTTGCACAATTCTCAAAGTGAACACAAAGCACAAATATTTCCTCATTTTCAGTAGACTCAGGTTGATTTTGCCAAATTCAAGAATGCTTGCCAACTCGAGTTCCGGTTATAAGAACAAGTTCTAAGACAAATATCCTCAAAAGTTTTATTTGAGAACTAACATGTTTGTGTTTGAAATCATTGGTGATTCTGAATTCTACTGAGTATCAATTTAGTGTTCTGGTGTAATTAAGTCATTAACAGAAAAAGAGTTTTAACAGAAAAATTGCCTAAAGAGAAATTTTTTCTAATGGCAAATTGATTTCGCTTAAAGAACCAATGAATGTTTTCTCAATATTTCACCTAAAAAGAAGAATTTGCAACAAATTTCCGTTTTTGGGAGTATGCTGACACTGAGCATTTATTATTACGTAAAGAAGCATATCATGAAAATTTCTAACAATTAATTTATATAGCAGACCAGTCACTGCTGAACTGTGCCTTAGTAGTAGTCCAATTAGCTCAACCAGTTCACCCTAAACAGTTGAGGGAAAAGCAAGGTATTTTAAGTGAATTGATAATATCCTATTTTTAAAACTAGCCAACCAGTAAAGGGCACAAAGATGCAAACTTACGATAACAATTAATAGACCATAATGTGTATTAATATAATGTACTTAAATAAATTACCGGCTATGAATATGTTCACTTGTAGATCATGTTACCAACTTCCCAGCTAGTAGTTCAAGTAACTTAGTTAGTATTTTATCTTCAACTACTCCGTTAGAATTAATGATAATGTTTTGGTTAGAGCTGCTGTTTAGGATACAAGTAAGAAATCTCTTCACCCACCAGTCAAAGTGTAGTAGTAGTAACTTCCTCCTAGTAATCACGGAACATACATATGAAATGAAACTGCTTACACAATGGATTCCTATTGATCATTGGCATAGCCTAAGAAACCATAGAGGCATAGACTCTCCCACAGGCTTGTGCAGTATTTGCATTTGTCGTTATTAGCCCATTACTCATCTACGCTTGGGTAGTTTTCAATCTTTGCACACTGCCTTCAGTGCTTGCACAGGCCTGTGTGTGCAATATTTGTGCGCGTCCTTGATAGACCATTGCTCCATAGATCAATGACGCATGGTCATTGCTCTATGCTCTATGGTCTATGGTCCATAGAGCAATGTGCTGCAGTTTTTAATTGTATAAATACAAATGTTTCTAAAGAATCAGTATAGAGGCTGCAAAAATTCAAATTTAGACATTATGGCAACTGTATTAAAGCAAGTAAAAATGAATGGTTTGGTAATATGGTATGAAAATTGTACAGACAAACAGAATCACAGCAGATAGCATTCAGCTAAATAAAGGTGTTATCATGTCTTGGACATTTGAATTGCTTGGACAAACACTGTCAAGACCATGTGACAATAACACCGGCTGAATTAATGGAAACCGTCAGTGTAGCTTACATTTGAACAATAGCTCAGTCCTAGTGTAATAGTAGTATACTGTCTGCATTAAAATGTCAATCATTTCTCAAACAACATAATATATCAATGCAGAGAATTTAGACATGATGCTCCAAGTTAATACAGATTCACACTGTTGAAAAATGAATTAGCTGACGCATCACACTCAACAATTTCAGTGGAAAGGAAACTGGAAGTCAAGCTTTCAGATCAAACCAAACAATTTAATGCTGACAAACACAGAGTCAGCCATTTTCTTCTGCGTACTTCTCTTGCTGCTGGTAAATGAATTTGTTTGATCATTTACCATATAATCACATTGCCTACATGTGGTACAGTTTATAATCACATTTTATACAGTGATGAAGGCTGGACAGTTAAGTAATTTTGAGTTAACCATTCATTCATATAGCATTTACTTGGTGCAATATGACTTTAGAGACAATGTAAAAGTATTTAGTACTAACAGTAAGAGAAAGAAACTGGTGTTAGGATGTTTTGAACAACCAAGCAGAGAATTATCGGGATGTTTCATCCAATAAACTCCAGTATTATGGCCAATTATCTATGGATAATATAACAAATAAAATACTATTTGTAGGCTTTACTGTAGTGAGTTATGGCATTCAAGAAATTAAATTTGTATGACATTGATTTCAAGCCTTTTTATACATGCTGCTTTACAGCAAAATAGGAGTGTGTTGCAAGCCACCGGCCAGCTCAAATTCTAGCCAAGTCCTGCGCTCACCAATGTAGTGTACCTAAACAAATTACTGAATATTAAATAGTTCACTTGCAGATAGTTATTGTTTGTTGTTACCAAATATGTGATTAGTATAAGGATATTCAAGCACTTCATTAAATTAATGATAATCCTTTAATCAGAAATGCTGTTTCGGATGAAAGTATAAGTAATCTCGTCACCCACCAGTCAAATTGTAATAGTGGTAGCTTTATCATAGTAACCACGGAACATACACATGAAATTGCACCACCCGTGCATCCCGATTGTCATAGGTCTAGCCTAAAATATCATAGATGAATAGCATAATCAACAAAATTAGCAGAGTATAAAAATTAATACAAATATCCATTGCACCCGACCCGCATTACACTCAGTTATAGTCTAATAAATAGGTGCATGTAAACCAGGCTATGATTGGTTATATTACGGTCTCTGAACTTAGATAATCTTCAACTTTTGCACCCTTGTTTGTTAGTGCTTGCTTTGGCCTGTGCAATGTTTGTCTTTGTTGTGGAAAGCCCCATACTCTTCTGCACACTTTGCTTCAAGTTCGCAGTTTTGCTTGCACAGGTCTGTGTGTGCATGCACGTGCTCGCGTATGTGTGTGTGTGTGTGTGAGTGCATGTGTGCATATGCGCGTAAGTGTAACACTTGTGTGTCATTGATAAACCATTTCTCTCCTATTTTTGAGTGGTTTCCTGTCCTTTTTATAAAGTGATGCAGATGTTGATTTTTTAAAAACTAGTATGGTCCCCAGAATAAAAATTATAGTTACAAACTAAGGCAATAGCATAATGGCAAGTGCAAGCGAGTGCTATGTTAATTTGGCATTGCAGCTGATACACGTAAACAAAACCGCGTATAATATTGCCTAATGAATTTAAGATGTTGTGGTGTCATGCTTATTAGAACAGCTTGGAGGTGAGGTACTTGAGAGTTTGTAATATTAATATCGGTAGCCATATAATTTTCTACTCATCTCAATAGCTCGGATGCAACACCCTCAATACTTTATAACAATAACACAGCAACGTAGATACTATTAATTATAGAGTCAGTTCGTGTAGCGCTCATTTGAACATTTGCACAGCTATTAGAACATTTGACAGAAAAAATGAAATCATTAAAATTCACCATAACGATACATAGTATGTGTGTTTCCATGCTTCGAATGGGGTCACAGTTGCTTCCCCTCCAAATCATATAAACAAAAATCAAAATGCACTTGACGCCACGTTTCTTTGTTAAATTTTTGCGAAGGCTTTTGCTAAAAATTAATATTCAACATCATACAACTGTTCACTGATGATGAATCAGAATCAATAATACTCGACTAAGCTCTCTCCAGAGGAGGTAAAACTATCTCAGCACACAACACAAATCTCAGTTACAAAGACACTGAACTGCTACTTACTACTGTGTCTACTTGAATTTCTGCCTTCACATTAACAATTACATGCTAAGGATGGGCTGCCAGTACGAGGATGACAAAATTACTACTCTTCAGTACAACTAATTGATCAGGCATGAATTGAAAAGTGACCGCGATCTACCACAATCTACAGCAGTTTAGTGATGGCGCGATTAACTGTTCGTTTTATAGCTTTTAAAAGCTTGTAATCATATTTTCACATATTTTGCCCCTACAACACAACAGAGTAGAATGTGGTGAATCTTTTGATACCAAATAACTGTAATGTGAATTTTGTTGCAAGTCAACCTTTAACAAGTTTTGTTTTGAAGGACACATCGCAAATCTTGGAAACATCTGTTTAATACAACTCTGAATCGTTGAAGCAGTCAGGTGCAAATTCGTCGGCAGTGGGCAGCTCCGAACCCATTCTTATTGTGGAAGCACACTGATTAGTAATTTAGCCTGGGTACCAAATAATAATGTTGAAGTCTCAACAGTAGATCGGTTCTGTCTATCTTGGCACGCGGCAACTTTGACATATTTTGGCATCAACATCATGTGCCGAGACCTTTTCAAAGTCTTCACAGCATGCCGCGAGTGATCTTCACCCACTGTGTGTCAATCGGACAGACTATAGAAGTCTATTATTAAACTGAGTCTATTTCAGCAATCAATCAATGCTGGCCGATATATAAATACATTAAGCTATTGGATAATTGAGCTTGGGATGACCAGTTGCTTTGTTGCTTTGCCAGTTTAGTATTTTAAAAATTTAATATTTAATACCAACATTAGTCCAGCGTTGCCTAGAATTTCTTGCAGTGTTAATCAAACAACCCGCTGCATGCGTCTAGAATAAAAAACCAATAGACACATCACTTTCAGAACAACAATCTACGAATGCGTACCTTGAGGTCAATTTTCCTAATGCATGCAAATACACAATTTCAAGTTTCTAACTAGATGGGTGTTTAAAAATCTTGTTTACAGAAACCAAGTGAAGTTTTAAAACGAAATAAATATTTTGCGGACCGGATGGAAAGCACTGACCTAGGAAGCTGTATGAAGCTAGGATGAAATTGGCCAAACATGTGAAAATGTACAGACTGACAAACGCACTATGTAGTCTGTAAAAAATGAGAATGCTTGAAATTTATAATTTGAGAGTTTTTTACTCTTGAAAAATTAATAAACCTGACAACCTGCAAGAATATGTAAAAACAAAGAATAATAATGTAAAAGGTAGACCCAGATGCATTCAGAGCCTGTCAGGTAAACTGAAGTGCTAGCAGATGCTACACATCACTTGACATCTCTAACAGGTAAAAAAAATACTAGGGCCAACATAGATACATCTCATTGTCATGATGAAAGCCATTAGAGTAGAATAGTTGATGGATTTCCCCACGTAACCTCATGTATCGATGTCTATGGTAATGTTATCTATTAATCTCTCAGTTTTAATTACTGGCTAACACCTGATTTAAACACTTGTTAAATACTTGATATTATAAACAATTTAATTATTGTTTATAACAATTATTATTTATAATAATTATATTGCTGTAAAAAATATAATTATTGTTTATAATAATAATTAATTGCATAATTAACAAATTAAGTAGCCAAACAAACAATTAGTACCTATGATAAAATGGCAATCGAGGAACCCAGATGGAACGGGTTCAAATCCAGGACGATGTAATCTTTTTTCTCCTTTCTTCCTTTTGATAAGCGGCCAGCCTTTCTCCTTTGAAGGGTGGCCAACTAGTAGCCACAGAGAACCGTTTCATATGCTTGCAATTCACATTCACTTCTGTCTACATTTTCATGCAACCACATTCGTTGAAATTTGCTTACAAATATACTTCACGCATTCAATAAAACCTTGTCTATTGTTCTTACGCGTCTATTTCAACGTCATTTTAATGCTGTCACTTTCAGCATGGATATCTTATAACCTAACATGAAAATTCATTTAATTTTTTAACCTTAGCTTGAAGGAGTACAAATGATTGTCTGAAAAAAAACATGAGGAGCCTGTAGGGCCAACCGTGAAATAATCGAAAAATGCTGCAGAAATTAATGGGTATGGGTCATATGATCAGATTATGACTATATGATTAGACCAAGCCGAAACAAAACTGTAAAGTAGCAAGCATCTATATTTAATATGGGGTCTTCAGTAAAACCCAGTGTTTGTCATAAACTAGCGCTATGAGAAGTTTTATATTGAGCCTTTTATTGGCTTTTCAATTGATGTGCGAACTTCACGTGACATAACAATAACCAAATTTAATGACTACGTCAGAGAAATAAACTGATTTCAATCTATGGCGGTTTCGTGATGGCGGCGATTAACTGTTGGTTTGAGATTTTAAGAGCTTGTAATCACATTTTCATATATTTTGCACCTACAGCACTGCACAGTAAGACATGCTTCATGGTATGTATACAATATTTTGTCAATTTCAAACTCTATCTATAACATTTTCGTTACATATTTTATTTTGCCAACATTTTAACCAACACTGCTATGCAAAAAAATTAAATGTATCTATACTTTGTGCAATGATAAAGCAGCTATGTTAAGCTACGATTGCTGTGAAGCTAAAATGATCCACCACAATGTTCCTTACTCTTACAAAACTCACTTTCACCACTATCAGAGACAGTGCTGCTACTTTAATTGTCTGTATAATCATGATAATCCGAATCTGGATCGGTTATAACGTCATCAGCATAAGTAATTATCTATTTTCTGACTCGCGCAGTACTTAACAAAATTTACACAAACATTTTTTTTTAGGTTGAAAAGTCTAAAACAAAAATTTTAAATTGCTTCGTTGTTTTAGACTATTTTTATAAAGAAGTATTTGGACAACCCTGTCAATATCGTAAAAGTCTTAAAGACCATAAGTTATGTTTTCAACGAATAATAAAATTAAGTTACTACACAATAGCTGGGAAAGTCGCAAAAACGCATCTACGGCACTCGACCATAGAAAACGTATAAATGCGTCTACAGCAGTAAAAGTGTTAAAATCTAATCAAACTTTGTATATTGAATGATTGATGATTTCCTGCAAAATAGGTGGAAAATTACATAAACCTATAAAATATTGAGAAGCACTCACACGCCCAATGTCTCTCTGTGTGTCTTTTTACTTTCTGGATGGCTAGTCACCCTCCGCTTGTCCAGCCACTGTCTCCTTGACGAGCCATCTTGTTAATGCCCAGCTACTTGTTGTACAACCTGTTTTACCTCTTCTTGACAGTTCATTAGCAGAATTAAAGGCAAACTTAGACAATATATTTCAATAGGTCAACATAACTTAAGAGTATTTAATTAGCGGCCATGAGGCCAGGCTAAACACTCAGTTCGAATGCATAGTGAATCTCAAGGAGTAGACAGTTGCAGCCAGGTCACATCAATGCTAGTAAGCAACAGTTGAACACATAAATCAAATGGCAACTCAGAGATGACCTTGACCTTACAAAGATACTGACATTTTAGCTGGTTCTACCGTAACAAAGGTCTATGTATAGCCTACTGAGGCGCAGTGCTAAAATCGAGGTGCTGGTGTTTTTGATGTTGTGTCATAAGTGTCACCAACGGCAGCACTCTTCATGTCAGCGGCATGTGCAGTAGTGTTGGGGTTTGAATGCATGATATGAAGCAGTATGTTACTTTGAGCATCTAAGCGCAATTTGGAAGCCAATAAAAGCTTCTATGACACAAGTATGGGTAATGACATTTGTTAAATTAGTCCATACAGTTCGCTCCTTTTTCAACGAGCAGTTCTAAAAAAACATATTTATTTTAATTATAAATTGCATATTATAAAAAATACAGAGTATAACAGTTTTTAAGACGTGTATACTTGAAACAACAAAAACAAGCATTTTCCAGCCGCGTCACAGTATTCTATAACACAAGTCATCAGCTGACAGAAATAATTATAATCTTTCACACAGCTACATGAATATAGTCAGACTTGACTACTAAGACAATGGCAGCTGGAGAGCTACATGTATACTGAATATCAACCAATTTCTTATTGGCAAATGTAAACCCATGCTCAAAAACATTAACGTATTTAGCAAAACCTGATAGATTTCGTTTTTGTTAATGCATTTTTGTTGCAAGGGATTAGCTCGTTTACAATTGATTGGCTAAAAAGGACATCATTTCCTGACAAGCAAAGGGTTTGCTTGTTTGGACATCATTCTTTTTTATTAAAAATTGCTGTTTTCTACGACCTGACATTTCATAAGCGATAGAAAATAGGTTTATAATTTTGAAAGTAATAGCTCAAATCTTTTCTTCATAGACTATTGAAAATTTATGATTCACTGGGGATGTTAGGCTTATGTTTTCAACTGGTTTTACTCTCTGTAGTTACGCTAGGCTTTCTTATTCATCTCTAATTCTCCGTATCTCACATACGATGACCGGTTGAGACTTCATGCAATGCTCCATAAATGCATCATATAAGTCCTGCTGAAAACATGACTATTAACCCTCGTTACACGCAACATCCACTCGTGACTTTCTATTTCATGTAGTTTGTTTCTCAACATCGGAATCATATTTTTAGGCCACAATTACAGATAAACCACTGGTATTATTGGGAAAACATCAATGCATGCAAACTCAATGATTCAAGAAAAATTGCTTCATTTATTTCTATTGTCATTGACGGGACTTGCTTACAATTTAAGAGTGGCTCTCACCATCATAAACATACTTGTATTTGCGATTTAGCTGCAAGATTTCAATATGGTACACTTTCTGACATTTCATGCTCTGATGGTTAGTATGATATCTAACCATATCGCTTATCCTTCAACCTATTGGTTATACATTTCACAAACAAGAGATCAAGGAGGTAAGCTGCTAACACCAGATTATATTTAAGCGTCAGAGGTATATGTCCATAATATCAATATTCATAGAAAATACAGCCAGTTTCCTTTCAGTCCCGCATACTATTGACATTGAGTAAATTCTACTGGACATATCAATAGAGTGAAGTGGCTTCATGGTAGTTTTATGAAATTACTCATCACCTGTCTCCTTCAATGAGCATATAGCGAAGAACCTCACAGAAATACAAAAACACGACAACTTTTTTTTCAGAACAAAATATTCTGAAATCACAGATATCATATAAAAATTTTAAAGCCTGAGAGTATATAAACCAACAATTTGTAATGTCAAAACTAACCAGAACTAATATTAGCAAGAATATGAGGCTATAGATGAATATGAAGTCTATGAGTTTATGATTTGTCAGCAATACATGGATGAAATGTCATTTAATGAACTGTAATTTGACCTGCCGTTGGAGATACAATCTACTTGTCACATCTGCACTGCCAGTTTTTCTCTCCGAGTACCGAGCGATAAGGGTTTGATTTATGTCAGCCATGGGGATACGAGTCTGAAAAAAGAAATGGAATTGTTCTGAGAATATAAATTAGCAATGGATATATAAAACATAGGCCTATAAAACACTATAAATATACATTTGAAATGGGCAAGATGTGTACGGAAAACATTTTAAATCCTTGAATTAGTGAACCCCGGACGACACTGTCAATGCGGACCAGTAACCCTGGTCAATTTGTCTAACAGTCCAAAGTTTTTAAACTTATATTAAATATATCTAAATGTGCTCATAATACAATGGTATTTGGTAGAACAACAGTGAAAAAGTCGGACAGCCGACAGGAAACATCGTCAAACAGCAAAGAACATTATGTCACCATTATCTGTGCTAAAACCATACAAATTCCTATGATTTTAATAGCTCGTATTTAAAAGTATTTACAGCAGCTTCATATCAGTTGAGCAAGCGTTCGTCATTTCATTGCTCAGAATAAACTGGATAATTATAGTTTGTGTCATAAAATTCTTCATTTGCATCAACTTCATTCATGACCAACCAACAAACAAGATGTATTGATTTTTTCGCGCAATATCATTCCAATAAAAATGGCTATTGTAACAAATTAGGTTAATAAAGATATTTGAAAAATGCGAGAACAAGTGTTAAGTTCTAACATTAAAAATTGTAACGTTCCAACATAATGAATGGTAGAAATTTACGAGTAACACTTGGAGTTGTCCACACGTTAACACTAATTACAAATCACCAAGAAAAGAGAAGATAATTGTGACTAAAACAAACTGGCTAAACAATACACGGGCGCATATCATACACAGGCGCATACCATAAATGGGTGCATACTAGGGAAGGCATTTGTAGTTTGGAAAGGTGTGATCGACTTATGTTGTAGTTGTCCCACTGATAGCTATCGAATTATCAATGAGCTGTAGGAGCTCACCGAAAGTTATCGCGTGACTTGGCAGCTGGTAAAACTATCGTAATAGCGAGAAGATAACTCGTACAAATTCACAAGACATTTTAATGCCATAGTTTTGTACAGATGACCACACGTGCCTGAAAACGTCGAGGATTGTGGGAAAGGATGGGAAAAGGAACTGCTGTAGAGAAGAATCTGCCAAAAAATGACAAAAACTATCTGCAAAACTATCGGGTTGTATTAATTTTTTATTATTCGATAACAATATATCGGTTTTAGATGCTTTGATAGGCTGAAAATAAGCAACACATTCATATCGAGAAGACAACTACCGACTACCGCAGTCGACTATCGAGCTATCGTGCAACCCGTGTGCATACCATACACAAGCGGATACCATCAGCAGGCGCATACCATATACAGTTGTGTCCAATGCACAGGTGAATGCCCTACACAAGCTCATACACAGGTGCATACAATACATGAATGCATGCAATATACAGACGTGTATCATACACTAACACCTACAATACATGGTCACAACCATTCACGGGTACATAGCATATACAGGCTCATACACAAGTGCATAGCATACACAGGCTAATACAGAGGTGCATAGCAAACACATGTACATAACATAAACAGACACATATAATACACGGGCGTATACAATAGATGGAAGCATACCATATACAGGTGTATACCATAAGCTGGTGCATACCACGCATGGGTGCATACCGTATACAAGAGCATGCGAGTGAGTTTGACTTTAGAAAACCTGCCGTGCATATTCATGGTTTCGAGACTATTGTGTTTCTATGTAAGTAGCAGAGGTCTACCCAAAAGTCACTTATAGAAACCCTGAATCTAAAGGGCTATGAATAACTCTATGATAGAAGCCTTAAAACTAAAGGCTTTGAATATGTCTATAATACAAACCCATAAGCTAAAAAACTATGGAAAACTCTATGATAAAAACCCTAAAGCTAGACTGAATATCTCTATGAGAGAAACTCTCAAGCTAAAAAAACTATGAATAACTCTTTGGTAGAAACCCTCAAGCTAAAAAACTATGAATAACTCTATGATAGAAGCCCTAAAGCAAAAATACTATAAATAGTTCTATGATAGAAACCCTAAAGCTAAAAGACTATAAATAGTTCTATGATAGAAACCCTAAAGCTAAAAAACTATAAATAGTTCTATGATAGAAACTCTGAAGCTAAAAGACTCTAAATAGTTCAATGATCGAAACCCTGAAGCTAAAAGACTATAAATAGTTCTATGATAGAAACCCTAAAGCTACAAGACTATAAATAGTTCTATGGTAGAAACCCTGAAGATAAAAGACTATAAATAGTTCTATGATAGAAACCCTAAAGCTTAAAAGACTATAAATAGTTCTATGATAGAAACCCTGAAGCTAAAAGACTATAAATAGCTCTATGATAGAAACACTAAAGCTAAACGACTATAAGCAGTTTTATGATAGAAAGCCTAAAGCTAAAGACTATAAATAGTTCTAGGATAGAAACTCTGAAGCTAAAAGACTATAAATAGCTCTATGATAGAAACACTAAAGCTAAACGACTATAAATCGTTCTATGATAGAAACCATGCAGCTAAAAGACTATAAATAGTTCTATGATAGAAACCATAAAGCTAAAAGACTATAAATAGCTCTATGATAGAAACCCTAAAGCTAAAAGACTTTAAATAATTCTATGATAGAAACCCTAAAGCTAATAGACAATAAATAGTTCTATGATAGAAACCATGCAGCTAAAATACTATAAATAGTTCTATGATAGAAACCCTGAAACTAAAAGACTATAAATATGTCTATGATAGAAATCCTCAACCTTCAAAACTATGAATAGATTCAGATGTAAAACAAACATATGATTAACAACAGATAATCAAAGTGTGACTAAAATAGGCAGCCAAAATTACTGTAAGAGACAGTAGTGGTTGACATAGAAGTGAATCTACACGTTGACTTCGTAATGATAGTTGAATTTAAGAATCAGCACATAACAATTGTTAAATTCTGATGTTCCAATGGGTTGAATATTGTCATGTTCAAAGGTAAAACTTAGAGTTGTTTGCCCATTAACACCGATTTCAATTGCATAAGCCAAGAAAAGACAACCGTCACTATCATCAAATGCAGCACATTTTTGACTCCTAAAACAAACACAGAGGCCTGTTGAGATAATCATGTTAAAATAAGTCAATTTCAAGTTCTCTCTTGTTCTTTTCTGATTGTCATTTCCTATTCAAACATTTTATAAAGCTCTTTTCCATTTTGTGGTACACCGCCCTATTCAGTTCTCTTCCGAAGCAGGTGATATAACCAAAGTTTCCAATCGGCAAGCTAAACTCTACAATTGCTATATATGAAATAATACCAGTTTTCGTTAATATACAAGCCGTTGTTATAATTACGCATAAAAGTTACTAAGAATATTAAAATTTCATGAGAATCGTAACCATGCTAATTACACTGTGATCACCATACATCATTATCCAATTCCACAATGGAAGGTTTAGATGACCTGGCATCAGAGCTGTCGACTCTCCCGAATTTTGTGGTACCCGCCTGGAATTGAGATTACCCTCCCGCAAAAATAAGATCTGCCGGTAAACTCCCGAAATTATGTTTTGTGATCTAGGATAAATTATACCGAACCATTAATTTATCAGTTGCTATAGAATTAACGTAATCTAATGATAACGAAAGACTCGCCATATCGTCAAAGACGTGTTCTTGTGGCTTCGTGCATAGAGTTCCCGTTCAGTAATTTTTTGCCCAAGTTTTTTGGATGCTATGCATTAGAGCGGTGCCCCTTACAGACAACTTTAAAGGTTGACTTGCAACAAAGTTCACATTACAGTTATTTGATATCAAAAGATTCACCAGGTCTTACTCTGTCGTGCTGTAGGTGCAAAATATGTGGAAAGGTGATTACAAGCTCTTAAAAGCTAAAAACGAACAGAAAATTGCAGCCACACGAGACCGCCGTAGTTTGGATTCCCTTTCCAAAACGGCTCAAATGTGATGTAGTTGTGGGAGATGGTTTCTGTTTGCACTTTCTTGCAACCTTATTCGTCGAAATATTTTCACAAATATACTTCACGCATACAATAAAACTATGTCTATTGTTCTTACGCGTCAGTTTTATCGTCATCGTAATGCTATCACTTTTAGCAGTGATGTCTTATAACTTATCGTAAAAATTCATTAAACATTTTAGCCTTACCTCGAAGGAGTACATATCATTGTTTGATAGTCATGATGAGCCTGTTGGTCACTTGTGATAATCGAAAAGTGCTGCAAAAAATATTTGCGAAGTATCGGGTCACATGATCAGATTACAACTTGCCAATTAGACCAGGCCGAAACGAAACTGTAAAGTAGTGAGCATCTATATTTGATACGGGGTCTTCGGTGAAACCCGAAGTGTTTGTCATAAACTAGTACTACGATGAGTTTTATGTTGAGCTTTTTATTGGCCTTTCAATTCACGTAAGAACATACGTGACTTGACGATAACCAAATTTCGTGGTTACGTCATCGAAATAAAGTGATTCTAATCTACGGCGGCTTTTCGTTTTTGAGCTTTTAAGAGCTTGTAATCACATTTCCACATACATGTATTTGCACCCACAAAGACACAGAGTAAGACATGGTGAATCTTGATACCAAATAACTGTAATGTGAATTTTGTTGCAAGTCAACCTTTAATGACGGTCATATCCTCTGCATACCTCACAGTAATGCAACAACAAAGAGCGTTTTCTTATGTTTAAAAATACATACCGAGGCTAGGCTAGGGCTGACCTATGTTCTAAAACAGTGCATGCTCTGATAGCCACCAAAATAAACTGTTCTACCTGCTGCTTTGAAATAGAGTTGAAAGCTGACCTACTCAATAGTCTTAAAAGTCAGCCAAAACCTACAACTTGAAACATCAAGGAGCAGCAGCTACCTCATCTCAAATCAGTGCAGAATCAAATGTAGAGATGGTATAACATCCCTGTCTAGTTACTAAATATTTACAGTAAACTTTTGAGAGTTTAGTGATTACGTTATGTTCATCCCTACGGATATGATACAATGTTTTTTGTAGAACTGAAATGTAGAACATTAGGTTCGTCAAAGTTGACCGTAATTTGTTTTTATATTTTGTAATTCACTTAAGCACAATTTTAGAGCTGAAATACAATGTTAACCTGCCTAGGTTGACAGTTAAAAATTTTCTGCTGGCGCAAGGCTTTTGAGGCTAATTTATCCTTCATTTGCTTTGCACCAGGTCGACAGGCCTGCCTGGCATATGTTGGCTTTATAACAGCTCACCTTAGTACCTACACAGGATCATTGATCGCGGATCACAGAGTTAACAGACTCCACCAAAATTATGACATCATAAATTTAAGATTGCAGACTGTTTCCGCAAACTCAAAAAACTAGCCACACCCGTGCAGTGCGATAACACCTTGTTCTTCTGTTACTCCATATGCAGACATACATAGCCATGAGGCCTCACACAACCATCAATCTACTACAGGCTACTATGGAAACATATCTGCTTGTAGGCACAGCATAGCCTTCTGCACTGGTTCACCCAGCTTTCCTTACTCTATCCCTGTACAGAGACTAAGTAAATTACTCATCCTAGGCTATTTATAGCAGGCTGGCACAGGATGTTTGGACTAGTGCCAAATTCAGTAGATTTATTTAGTTGAAAAGGCTCCTACTAGTGAGATGGAAGTGTAAAGCCTGGTTCCATGCATATACATCACAAAGCACCTGCGACAGCACCACAGGCTATTAGCAGAGAAATGGGAACCTACGCCCGGGTATCGCCGGTAGTTGCCGGTGGCAACGCAAGAGTTTAGCACTGTTCAAATTTTGCAAAAGGCCTCAGGCAAAACCTTCTCTAAATGCACTGTGCAAGTGAAGGTCACCATTATAGAAACGACATGGCGAGCGAAAATTTTATTTGATAAGCAATTATGTTTAGCGATGTAGCTTTTTACATGTGAACAGATGCCGGCGAGCCTAGCCTCGCAAGCGTTATGCTGCATAAGTTACTGCCGTTATGCTGCGTAAGTTACTGCCGGAATCTTGCAATCAATGTGGGAACCAGGCTTAAGCCTCAAACTGCCAATATATCCATGAGATCTTCACTCACCTCCATTCCATGCCAAAACAATCCATACAAGTTATAGTAGAAATCAAGGTGGATACAACCATATGTAAGGCAGAAGTGAGACATTCCTATCACTGTACTCCATGTACCTACAAACAACGAACATAGGAAATCACTGCACCATCTCATCAATGAGCAATACAAAAGAATAATTCCTTAATCGTCATTGTTAAACTTTTACAAATATGTAAGGAATTCAACAACACACACAATCAGCTATGCAAGTGAGTTTGACTTTAGAAAACCTGCAGTGCTCATCAATGGTTTTGTGACTATTGTGTTTTTATGGAAGTAGCAGAGGTCTACCCAAAATATCAACTAAAAAGTCTACAGGTAAAATTCTATGTATGACAGCAAAGAGAGATGGCTGAGGAATTTCCTTTTAAAACATTATCTTAACAAATCTTTTTGTTAAAATTTACCGTTCCCAGCAGAATACTACCAGACGAGCTAAATTCAACAAAGTTAAAAGTATTAAATTGAGAAGTAATTAATGTTCTACCAGTTTAAAAGGATCAGGCTAGTTGGATAGTATTCTACTAACATCAGGCATATCACAAAGGGAAGTCATGCAAGTTGAGTAAAGACTAAAGTACATCGGAAGAACATGGATAGAATTCGCTGACTTTGAATTCTCTGCAGCCGACTCTAGTGACAAACACTCCTGTATATGTACTTGGAGTACTTAATGTGTACTCCTGCTGCTTTGTCATGCCTGGCTGGAAGAGTCTTAATATTTCAAATTACCACAAAATGGAACAAAAAAGTACAGTGAAACATGGATAACTCGCCCTCGGATATAGCAAACACATGGTTCACTCGAATGGATTTGCTTGGTCCGTTCCCCAGCAATGATAAATGGCTCTATATAACTCGAACTCAACACTGTTAATTCGAACTGTTTTTTGCCCAACGCCTACCGAAACGGTTGCTATCGCTTTAGAAAATCACTTTATTCCAAGCCATAGAGGTAAACCTCAACTTTTCGTAATTCATAAGCGTCGTTATTACCTCCATCGGCAAAATATTTTTGTCAATGACTGTTCTAAAGGTTTGGTGAAATTTGATTTATACCAAACATCCGCGTAGCGATCGCCCTTCAGAAGCGAGGTAAAGTGAGGTAATCTTTGCATAAACTTCAAAGAAAAGTCGGCAAAATTGATCGCGGGTAAAATGCTCAAAAGAAAAAAATGGTTTTTCTTTTGAGCATTTCAACAACGATCAAGTTTTGCCAATGTCAATCTAAAAACGTCCTGGCAATAGCATCACCTCAAACAACGAACTAATCTCAAGTGATAGAAAAATCTCTATACTTTTTGATAAAAGCGTTTTAAACTTTACATTAGAATCATTTAATTTGAAACAAGCCATTTGCGCTTTTGATTTATATTATAGATTGTATATGTACATGTATCTACTAATAATTAAGTAAATACATGGACTTGTGACAGTGCTATGATAACTTGAACGCTCTGATAATTCGAACACTTTTGCTCGGTAGAGGTGGAACGAGACAGGTTTTTTAAGTTCGAGACGAGACTCGAGACACTGTCTTGTAAAAATTCGAGACTCGAGACACGAGACAGTAAAATAATGAGCATTTGGTGATGATTTCACTACACAAGTACTAGCAACTTGGTATATATAAAATTAATAAAACTATTATTAAATTGAATTTTCACCTAGTGTAAACGATTTAAATACAACATTTTAACAGTGATATGCATGTAGTTTTTGTAAACAAAAGTGTCACAAACAGCTCTAAAATACCGAAGTTATATATTCTAAGAATTTTGAGCTTGATTGATCATAATTATTATAAACATATTGCTTTGTAAATGTATATTTTTATCATCTATTGAATAGGTCTTACTTTTTAATGTAATGTGTAATGAAACCGATAGCTGTCGCTCTACCAAGAAATACTCGCTCTACAAAGAAATACCGCAACTAAAATAACACACGATAACACTTTCATTCTCATCGTTTCATTTATATTAAATTTTGTTTGTGTATTAACTGTAGTATGTGAATTATATTTAAATTGTACTCATGAAATTATATTAATTACTGTATACATGCACATGTGTATTCTTATATTGAGCGAACAAGACGTCATTGTTAAGCGAACACGGACTATGGTCGACACGGCCTTTCGTTCGTTTCTCCGTGTCCGGGCAAGTTTCACCCGCGATTGGTAGTATATACTAGAGTTGCCCCGATTTTGGTATCGGAATCGGTATCGGTGCCGATATGAGTGTCAAGTATCTGAATCGGTATCGGCCGATCTTTTCTTAAAAAATCTGAACCTTCCGATACTTTTTACAGATCAACCATTTAGCAGAAAACTGTATTTTAGCCTGCTATACTAATAAAAAATCATCAGCTGTAAGCTTCTTATTTTTACTTAATGAATTTCAGGCCTGCCACACAATTTATTTCATGTCTATAGCCTGACCAACACAGCGAAGGAAACTTTTTAGCCAGAACGTAAACAAAAAGTGTGGTATTTCCCAATTACAGCGATAGGTTTTATTGCAAGCAATCACGAACAAGATAACAAAAGTGGGAAACAAGAACGCAGTGTAATATTTCTATTTACTAGCATTACGAAAGTAATTTAAACAGTCGACGCATAAAGTTATCCATCACTCTCTTGATCCTGACGATACAATGGATCGTTTGTATTGTACAAAAAACGGTAACCCCAGTGGTGTATCGGTATGTAGCCTGTCCTCCAACATCTGTTGCAAGGGAATCCCCCTTCAGTACGCTCGGCTACATTGATAATGATGAAAGAAAAGAGATGTCTTACTGAGATAATTGAATCACTAACGGTTTTTGAAAGAAACATTGATTTGCTCTAAACTTGTACAGACACAGCAGTTCATCCAACAATAGAAGAGGGACTTCGTTATTACAGATAGAACTGTACCACTAACAGTAATTACCTTTATTTACAAATTACAAGAAACATGGACTGTTTTGTTACTACATGCACGGTATGTCAGTATGTGAATATGTATATATTTTTTTCCATAAATGCAAACAAATCAATACAATAATATTCATGTTTTCTTTGCATTATGTTTGTATTTGCATAATAAAATGAGCTACTATCTATGCAACACAAAAGATCTGAATCGGTATCTGAATCGGATTATTTTTCAATTAGGATCGGTATATCGGATCGGTATCTGAATCGGCTGGTGAATTTAGAATCGGGGCATCTCTAGTATATACGTAAAGAGGCCCGAATTTTATGAAGGGCAGTTGGTGTTTAGACACGATACGATAAAATACAGATATTTTACCCGCAAGTCTTATTTATTAAATTGGATTATCCGAAGAGTAATTAGATACGACCCGGTATCTGTTTTAAGGACACAGAACCGAACTAAAATTTATTAACAGGGTCGTTGTCCGGGCTACATGATTAGACTCAGTGGCCAACATAATCAATAGCAACAGGTAATAACGGACCGGGTAAAACTTTAAAGGCAGTTTCCCGCAATCCATTACAATATATGGAGTTGTTGCTACCGCAAGAAGCCATGTTTTAACAACCGTGCGCAGTCGCTTTAGTTCTATTTCCTGTCTCGAGTTTGGCAATAGTTAAGTCGAGACGAGACTGATACGAGACAGGTCGATACTCGAGACGTCTCGTGTCTCGTTCCACCTCTATTGCTCGGCCCCTTGAAGTTTGAGTTATCCGAGTTTCACTGTACTTTTAATCTTTTAAACCCTAAGGGCCGGTATTCCAGCATTGCTTAGGGCATGTCAGAAAACCTAACCGGCATTCACAGGACTTGCTTTACAAATGCTATTTCCAAGTAACAGTGTAAACCAAACAAATTAATTGTTGCGTAAGGCATTAGACCGTATTTTTCTTTTCCACTTATACCCGTTTTTCAGTCATCTTTATTCACTCCGTTCGTTTTAATAACAATTTTAATTGGAACAATATCGCGAAAAAATCAATACGATACGTTTGTTGGTTGGTCATAGATGAGTGTGATGCAAATGAAGAAATTTATGATAGTAATTTTAATTTTACAGTTTATTTTGAGCCATGAAATGATGAAGAACTCGCACTCGATGGATCTGGTGTTATTATAGATATCTTTATGAGCTTTTAAAAACTTATAAATTTTTAGTTTTAGCCCGAATAGTGGTGCTCTTTTCTGTTAGATGACATTTTCTTTGGGTTGCCCAACATTTTTACCAGTGTTTCACCAAATATCATCGTATTATGAGCCTAATTAGATATATTCAATAAAAGTTAAAAACCTTCAGATCGTTAGACGAATTGCCAGGGTTGCTGACAGCATTGACAAGGGCGGCCAAGGTTAAATATTTAACAGTCCGGATGAAAACAAATTGAACACTTATAGGAGCGTCTCTACAGCTGAAGAAAAAGTTGAAAATCACTATTTTAAACGCAGTAGGATACGAGAAAGTTGGCCAAAGAATATATATATAGGCTTACTTTAATATTGCCAGTTTTTATGAGGATCGCCAAAGATGAAGGATTCTATCTATACCAGAGTCCATAGCAGCATACTTTTATCTCACTTTGCAGCAGGCATTTGAAATAGGAACTAAAGTACAAAAATGTTTAAACTGGAATAGCTTGCGTTGTATTTTCTCGTGCATCATTTTCACATGCCATTTACATCTTTCGTAACATGAAACATTCGGCAATAGTTTGCGAGTAACAAATTTGCTTGACTCGCTGTTTTTTGCCGTTTCAATCTTGTGAATGATACAAACTAGCAGATCAACTGAGTCATGGAAATGTAGTGATACAAATGAAAAACGTTAAATGAAAAAAATGAAAAGTTTTCTATTTAAAATGTATGCTGTGATCAACAGAAGGTTCTGTTACCAGCTGAGACATTGTGTCTGACATGAAGTCTTCTCAAGCCAGCAAAGGCTACTAGAACAGTACCTATTGCTATTGGCTGCTGGTGAATTGGCATGTAGCCAAGGGAATAGCCTAGCTTTTTTTAGAAAGCTGTTTACTGTTTCAGTAGAATATAAAATGGCAGTAAATAGCGTCAAATATCAATGCCCAGCATCACTATTCAATTTAAAAAAATTAGGATCAGAAATTTGATAAACTTAGCAATAAATCAATAACAGAAATAAATGAAAAATTTTTGCTAGATAAAAAAGTTCACTACATTATATTGACTCTCTACTGTGACCAATATCTTGAATCCCCTGCAGACGAACTGCAAGTGACTACATCAACAGTTCAGTTTGTGTGACTAGCAACTTCTAGCTACTAATTTTATATACTATTTTTTATCGTTTTTTTATTACCACGTATATATCATTTCACAATTTTATGAAGCACTAGCAGCCTGCCTGGAGTTGTTAGGATTTCTCAATCTTTCAATCATATATCCCAGCAGGCTTGTAACATTACGATAGGATTTTTGCAACTGACAGCAACTGATTTCCAGTCGTTGTATACAAATATCCGACACACTAAATACTAAGTGAATGCACACCAATGCACACAATACTGATGCACACATTAAGTGAGCCATGTAACAATAGTAATGATAGGATATGGTCTGATAGTAACCAATTCATGTGCAGGTCATGCACGCTGATTTCTGACATGCGCTAGTAAAATCATGTTAACATCATTTCTTTTGTAATGATTTTAGTATAATCATGATATTGGCCTACTTTCTTCCATGGAGTATAAACTAACCGTTATTCTCATAACACAATGTATCAACTGCTGACCTGCCTCTACGGTTCCTATCTCCCTGCCATTATCACGGTTTGTCGATATTTTCGATTGAACAGCGGTTTGTTAGAGCTCCGCATCATCTGTATATCTTCAGAGAGATGATTTCAACGGACACTTGAGATTAGTACATCTGCAAAAACGAAATAGAAAATACTACAAATATTATTTTAACGCAGTATAACTAAAGATTTACCCGTGATAAGCGCACAAAGTGACAAGACTATGATTATAATACAGTCATACCCGGACATACGAGTTTCCCAACATGCAACTCAAGACACGAGTAAATTGACAGTATGACTGTAGAAAGTTTAACAAGAGACTAATATAATATGCCACTCAGCTATGAACAGCCCAGCTACCCAGATCAAGAATTAGTCATCAGAGTTTATTTATAGAATATTGGCACACAGCCAGGACAGGTTAAAACTGGAATCACTGCAGAGATTGGGCAGATTGCTTGCTTATGGATTCCTACAGCAGATACATCAGACCACAGCCCATGACAGCCCATAGCGTTAATGTAATTAAATAGAATTTGGTTGCTGAAACCAATTTTCCTCACATTTTAAAATTGTAAAAGTAAATTTTAAATTGTAAATCGGTTTGAACACTTCTACTGCTATAAGATATACGAAACAAATACGATATCAGCACAAAATCTTCTGTGGAATTGACAATATGTTCTTTGTTCTTGAAGTGAAACTCAAAAGAGAAGGATTATTACGGTGTTTGGAGTTTCCAATAGCATCATATCAACTCTCATAATTGATTGACACTATGATTCCTTGATGCTGATTGGAGAGTGCACACGGGTTGAGTTGCTGTATGATAGGTGTTTCAATGGAATTAGTATGCTGCGAATTAACTCTAGTAATTTGTTAAAAAGATGAGGAACTCTACAGTAGAGATAATAGCAGCACACGTCTGTCTCACTTAGCAGCACGCTTTCAAAATACGACCAATTAAAGGGTTGAAAATGTTTTAAATGGAATATATTGTACAGCATTTTGTGTTCATTATTCATAAGTACTGCCTCCGTGCGCAAGCAGGAACCATTTGGTGAAAATTGCGAAAAACCAAATTTGCTTGACTTATGGGTTCGCACAGTATCTATTTTACGGATTATACAAACTTGCATTTTAACAGCATATATGGAAACAAAGTGTTATAAATGGATAATTATATATTTTCTTTTTCAAATTTAGCGCAGCAATGAAATAGTTATAATGCATGCTGAGAGCAACAGAAGCTTCTGTTACCAGCTGAGACATGGTGTATGACATAACGTCTTCTCAAGCCAGCCACTGCTACTGCAACAGTGTCTATCTCTATTGGTCACTGATTAACTAGGTCAATTGGCATGTAGCCAAGAAGAGAGGTCATCTTCTTTAGGAGCTTTCTACTGTTGGATATTATAGCCTTGAGTATACACAGGACTATATTACATGGAATAGTTAATAGTGATAAAGTAGTAACTCTTTCGCTACTAAATTGTTTTCTTTACCGTGACGTAATTATTAAGTAAATATTAAGTAAATATTAATTATTCCGTAAAACCTGCTGATGCCGTACCATGCAGTTCTTTGCCACACTGAAACGCTTTGCTGTACGTACTACTGTACAACTCCAGTTGCAGTGTGCAGCCATTACACAAATAATTCCATGTGTCGTACCAAAGCTTGTTCCAGACATGTCGAGAGACTATTTATTGGGTTAAATGAAAAAAGTTTATATTTTTAAAGTTGTTTTTTATTCGGTAGTAACATAATTTGATTTATATTCAAAATATAAAATTTATTCCAGAACATTCTAGAATATTAGAGTCGGCCTATGCTAAAGTAATAACTATAATGTAAATTTTGTTTCAATACTTATTCGACTTATACGTGAGATCCTTGAAAACCTGAGTATACAGTTATACCTCGACACACGAATGTTTCAACCAATCAGAAATTTAAGATTCAAACGTAAGAAACGATTTTCGACTTGACTAGGATGTGGGAGGCCACTTGCGAGAATATAGCATCACTTGGCCTGATTTATCTGATTTGTTTAAAGGTTGAAAATTGGAACGGACCAAACGTGTCGCTGTCATGTCTATTTCATTGCACCATTAGCCACTATGTCTGTCTTGAAGGTAAGAACTCCATACCGCATACTACTTACTGTATCATAGACTATGCTATGTACTGCTACATAACACCGTTAGTTTGTTGCATATCATAACCACTAGATAGGTAATTGTTACTTCATAGGTAGTGAAGTAGAACAACAAAAGCACTTTGCTAAATATTATATGACTGTCATCATGCCTTTAGGTATTTGGGTTGAAAGGGTGGAAACATTAATTAGTATATTTTTATGTTATATCAGACAAATTGATTTGAAATACTAGGAAAATTGACATACGAGCTTGAACTTGAGATGCATCAGGCTCCCATGTTGAAGTACGACTGCATATGGTAACAATTATTCCCATATAGAGCAGCATGACATCTGACTCACCTTGACTGATGATGTTAGTTTTGACTGGATCAGGTTGTCATCTACCCCATTGTATCATCATGGTCTACAGATACTTTCTGGTGAACAGAAGGTTCTTAGATGTCTACTATGGCTGTATATGTCCAGGGAGGCCATTTCTACAGACAGGAATGACACTTATGCATAAAAATAGAAAAACTACAAACTTTATTTCAGCATAAAGTAGCTATAAATTTTTAGTTTATGGTAACAAAAGTGTCGACTCTATCAAAAGTACGCGAGTGATGTTGACTAGGCCAAGGCAATGCACGATTTTCGTCAGAGTCAAAGGCGTGCGACTGGTGTCAACTCAAAGCCATAAGTGCGCCATCGCCTTCGACCGCGATCGCATTCGACTCGACTGTGAAAGCACTCGATTGCTGTCGGCTCAAAGAAGAAAACGCTATCACCATCGCCTCAAAAGCACGCAGTCGCCGCCGAATCAAATGCGAAAATGCCCATCGTCGTCGTCTCGAACGCAAAAGAGCGTGATTTCAGTTGATTCAAAAAGGAAAATGCACGATTGTTGTAGACTCATACACACAAAAGCATGTGATTGTCTCTGACTCGAATATATTTTGTCGTCGATTTCCGATATATTCACTCTATACCCTCTCACACAATAATAAGTAAATATTCCTCTTTCGGAATGCTTGATCAACATTTATAAGTTTTATAGTCATTTTAGACCAAAGCCATTGAAAAATTTAATTCATTTCAAGTTTGTGTCTAGAATTTTACAAGTAGCACGGACAGATATTTAAATTTGTGACATAAAAATGGATAGACAAGCGAAAACTTTTTACATAGCAATGAAAAGACTTGTTTCCGATCTTTTAACATTTGAGAAACACTTGAGAAATACATTTGATAAATACATGCAAAATTCTATCAATATTGCCATTACCTATCAACATGTAGGTTAATTTGAGAGTGTTTATAGTTGTGCAGTCCAGTCACAAACTGTAAAAATTGCAATTCTAACTGACATTTTTATTTATGAACAGAAACTAGCCTAAAGCGCAATTGTTAACTTTTTCAATGGTTAACTTAATGGGCAACTCCTGTCCTTCACCGGGTATTCTATAGGCCTATGTTATTGTGTAAATTCAATCGATGAGTGGCCCGTACCATCTAAAGCTTCATGTATGCCAGCTCATAATCAAACAATTTTTCTTTTTATATATTTCGGCTGAATGTTTCAAAAAATACGCAAGCCGCAGTTGTAACTTTTTCAATATGCTAACCTTCAATGGATTTGAGCAATCAATGAGAGCAGATCAATTCCAGTTCTAATTTTTCACACATATCAAGCTGGCATATATACTGATAACATACAAAATTTCCAACTAGTGTAGCAATTCGTGCTAAGCTGTTAGCAAATATATGCAATGCATTGGACATATTCGCAAATAGACTGCTCTAACTAGTGAATGCCTGGCACAGCCAGGCATCCACTAGTTAGAGCAGATCCAAAGCATGCTGCCTGACAATGGTAAAAATGTCAACATGTTATATATGCACTGTTGTTTCACTTCCTAGTAAACCAGGTGAGTAGTATTGTTATTATTGTTGCCACTGGTGTGAAAGACTAACCGTATACAATTATTTAAATTTGGCAATTTAGCAAACAGGAAAACGCTACACCCTGCCATTTTATTAATAAAGTTAGTATGCATGGTCCCAAGGTTTTGAGCTGACTTCATTTAGTAGAGTCGCACATTGAAGATAAGTTCAAGGCTATTTTATATGTTTTCTTTTTATTTTAAATAAACAAGACAATTATTACTTTGAGTGAGCTTGTTGAGAACTAAAAGTGTGCTGGGATTTAATAGAAGTCAAAGACCTACAAGCAATGCATGAATGACGCAAACATGTTCCAAAACCATATTACATCGGCACATAAGAGCATTTCATGCCAAACTGGGAGAAAAGAATATCTGACAGTTTCATTAGATAAATAGTTTCAGTTGCATCAATGATATACTGCCATAATCACACGTGCTGCTGTCCGTGGTAAACCAACATCAATACATTCCGTGACTCGCCTGTTTGATAAGTCTTTTACCCAAAACCGTTAGAGACATAAGACTTGAATCTGAGACTGAAACATAACTGGTTCACCTAATTTCAGCCTAATGCTGGAATTTAGGTGACCCAGTCTTAACAAAATTTTTACTTCTGAGGCACTTTCTCACGGCTCCTAGGGCTAATTACAGTGTACTATTACTATAGAGTAAGTATCGAGTAAGTATACAGCCCACACAGGGGACTGTATATCATTGGTTTCATTAAGATTACAAAAACATAATTTATTTAGCATTTTGTATTATAATTAGTACAGCAATCGACGAGCATTTTCTTGAGATGCCGATTGCGGTAAGTCGTGTTGCTGGTTACCTAGTGTATGTTGCAAGCCAACGGACATCCTTGCATTTCAATTTTTACACATGGAATCTTTTTAATAACGTGAGAAGCTCTTAGATAACCACTAATCTTTATGTAGATAGTTTATTAGCAATCTGATTCAAGAACTAAACACAACAGAGTGAAAATGTTACATAGTTAAATCTCACCATTGAATGCAGTTGTTACTCCTGAATCGATAATATACTACAGGCAGTACACAGAGATCGGCAGTTACGTTCCTACTAACAGTAGTAGCAGGCTATTGTCTTGAAATCAGCAAGAAAGCTTCAGCCAATCGCATCGAGCCTACAACGGCTAGTTGGGTCCTCAAAGTATAGGAGGCGGAGACAACTCATCCCTGGTTTATTACCCAGCGCTCCGTATCATACACCACACTGAGCCCTGCTACGTCCTGAAAACGTCTTACATGTATTATGGCTAGCCTGAGGAATTATTCCACAGTTGGCTGGAAAGAACCAGTGATAGTTTGACCCAGCTACAACCTGCAGGACACAGAATGCATTGACTTATTGATGTTACCAATCTGGATATGGCCTTCTGTTCGCAAACTGATATTGCAGCGGTGAGAAATGAACATAGGACATTCACAAAAACACGAATGTTTCTTGTTAAACTACCGTCACTGAAAACTATCACAATTAACTAACTTTGTGCCTATGTGAGCAAAGATAATGGCTGATATATATTTATTTTTCTGTTTTTGTTTATAAATAGTCATAGTATTATGAAATCTCTGAGCGTTTTAATCACGATCAAGTTTTATCGATTTTAATCTTGAAACATTTCGGTAATCAGATCATCTCATACATCAACAACAATTGTAAATGATAGAAAAATACTGTCATATTCTGATGAACTTTAAAATTATTGTGTTAGTTCATTATCGGTGCCAATGTACTCATGGCCATGTTTATTTTAACATTCTTTTATTGAGTGCACACGACTCCAAGATGTGTATACGTAAAGCTATTCGGTAGCACAGTTTAGACTACATGTATATTCGGACAATTAATATAACAGTTCAATAATAATCTACAACAGTTTCACATAACCTAATATAAATATTACCTAATATACATTAATTAATCAGATTTCTAAAGATTGTAAACCAACTCCAATTGGTTGGTTGTGTTGCCATAGCAACAACAAAAGATACTAGAATATTGAAACATTCTTTCAAATACTTCTTGTAAACCTGTTTCAGTTTTATTGGGACTTGAACTCAGAACCTTTAGTAACCATGTAGCAAAAATAATACTCTTAAACCATCCAGCTACAAATTCTATCATTTATAGCAATATTATACTGTTATTACTATCAAAATCTCCCTAGAAAGTTTCAAAAATATGATGTACCCTAAAGTTGTCAACTTGTAAAGATTGAACTCATACCTATATAAAAAATAAGCACAAAAGGTCGATGACTTTATTCATGAAAAATAAGAAAGCAAAAAATAATTTGAAATCACTTTTATCATAGTGTGTACGTACGCGTATATAATATTCAGTGTTTAGTCACATAGCCTACTGAATATAAAATAGTGTGAGCTTTTTTATTGGTGTACGCCGGGACAGAGTCAGATAGCCCTTGTTGTTAGCAGATAAGTGTATGTATGCCTTGCTTCATTACAAACCTTAGCCTAAGATCTTAATAAATAGTCAATGTTAGCAGGCTATGATAACTGAGTAGCTGTTCTGTTAGAAAAGCCTTTAATGTATATAGGAAATGTTTTTAGGCACTCATTCATGTACCATTATTTAATTGATAGAGTTTTTACTGTGTCAGAAATTAAGCATATCTTGAAGGAATTTAACATAGTCTCGTCAAAAAATATAAAAAGTAATTCTTTTCAGTTCTACCCAATTCCAAGTCAAAACAGACATGAAACAATTCAATTTTTTGTACAAATATGAATAACTGAATGAAGATAATAGTCTTGAAATGATTGTTAGTTTGACATGTTGGGGGAACCCAGTCTTAATAAAGCTTGACCGGCTTGACCAGGATTCAAACCCAGGACCTCTTACATTCAAAGCTAGAAATATATCAAGACTCATAGTGCTATGAAAAATATAAGAAACTCTAGCATTTGGTTAGTGTCTCCAAAGCAACAAGAAAGCATATTAAAAGTTTCCTTTTATATCAATCTAGAAAAGATTATTCAGCTTCACCAGGATTTGAACCAAAGACCTATCGCACCCAAAACGAGAATCACACACAGAGACAATCAAGCCACGAACGATGTAACTGACACCTGGCTTCTTGCTATGTTCTCTAAAGCAACAACTAAATTGGTTTTTTTCTACTGTTGCAAGTAGTGATGCTTCACATTGGGAGTAACTGAAATCTCAAAACAATTGAGTTTTTTTCGGACCGCAAGTAGATGATAAACCTATGAGCAAGGCATTTCCTATGCGTTGTTATGCATTGGAAATGCATTTCCAATGCATTTCTAATGCATTTCCAATGCATTTCTAACGCGAATGTAATGTGAATTTTGTTGCAAGTCTACCGTTAAGGTGCTTCCAGATTTTGCATGGCCACAAATAATAGTTACAACATTAACAAACAATACTTTGAAAATCTCATGAAAGAACAAGCTACAATTTCCTTATTATACTGGAATTTGCACAAGCGCGTTAGATTTTTGTAAAATATTTCACTTCACTGAAATCAGTTTAATGGAATAGTCTTACAAGTGGATTGTCACAGGCTTACGTTGGATATGAATTTATGATACCTAATTTCCACCAAGAACTGTCGTTAAAGCTGTTGATGAACTCTGTAAGACATTGAAACCTAAAAGCATTTCAAATTAAAAATGTCTCAGTACAAAAAGCCAAATGAGGTTTTTCAATGGTTTTGACAACAATTCAAGGGTGGCACAACTCCTCACCAGTTCAATTGCCAAATATTCTGCAAGGTCTGTCAACACCTTTACAATTTTTCACAGAAATAATATTGAATTATGAGCCCCGAAGTTATAGTTGTCAGAGATTGTCAGCTAGTGGTCCCCTGTTCTACTTACACATTTACACATAAGGAAACAAGTCAAAAAGAGCTCAGAATCTGATCTCATGTTTTAAAAATAACCCAAGTTATACGAGGTCACGAGTTCAAATCCTTGGCTATGCAATATTCTTTTTAACATCCAACTGTAGATTCAGACGGAGAACCCGATGGAAACACAGACACGTCTTCAATTATACTAATGATTAAACATGTAAATAGTCAGGTTCAGTGATACATAAAATATATAATAAAGATAACGATATAAAACAGCTACCGTTACCAAATGTTAAGACTATCAAGGCTGAATCAAACCTGAATTAAAAGAAATGGCACTGGAAATGCTAGGACTGGCATCAGTCTTGCAATGAGTGGTATGCAGACAACATGGGATTGTTAAAAACACGCTTAACCTTTTGTATGTGAATTTTATATGATCAAATCTATTTCGACATTTCAAAGTAGTCAAATTACTTAAAATTTAACTGCTTTAAAATTACTTTTAAAATCAAAATTTCTAAAACAAATTATTAAAACTTTCTTAAACTTTAAAACATAAAAAATAGCTAAGAATTATTTTACATTTGAATCATAAGGAGACTTTTTTTAACTTTAAAAAGATTAACAAAAATTGAAACAAAATTTTAATTTTGTTTTAAAAAATTTGTTTAAGCTTAAAATACTCGCTTCAAGTAATTGGTTTTATAAAACAACCTAATTTTGAATTGCATTATAAACACAACCATATCAGTTTTAACCTTACTCACTAACAATTAGCCAGCCAATCATTGCAACTGGGCCAGAGCAAACATCAAGCAGCCCTTATACAAAACACTCAGGATACGATTACCCGGTCACACAAAACTAACTACAACTTTCTTTGGATATTTTTTATTAGCATCGGCTAACTAGCAATTATCTGCATTCCATCAGCATTTACAGTGCACCAGAAAGTATCCTCAATAAGTGATGAAATAGTCAATTTTTCACATTGCATCATGTTGGCTGGTTTTCTTCTAGCAGTCTCTGTACCGGCAAGAAGTATCGCGAAATAATTAATGAATCCAAAAATAATTATATTCGGTTGCAATACAGATTCTCAAAAGACTGCAGACCTATTTTGTACCCAGGAGTTGAAGCTCAACAAAAGTGGAATTATTTTAAACACCTAGCAAAATCAAAAAACAAAGCGAGTGAACAACTCCAAACTGTAGTTTTTTCAGACTGATCAAACTGATGAGACTGACAACTCCTAATAATGATTTTTTGCACCAGAAATATTAGTTAATCTATAATGGGTTATGAAAAAAACCGTCAATAGACACTTACCTTGCAGATTGTCATAGCAGACCATCGTAATACGTTTAGCATAAAAAGTGGGGATTCAGCCAATATGTCGAAGCAGGGAGTACACCATCTGTTGGCTAACATCTGTTTCAACCTCTGTTGAAATTCATTGTACGATAACAAGTAGATGAGAGCGTTAGAAAGGAAAATTCAACATTTTAGTAGTTATACTAGCCAAACTGCTCTAGTTATTATATTTATAATAAGTCATTGACAGTGTCAAAACTGGTTACCCCGGTACTCTGTGTTTAGCTAACATGAAAAAATGTACTAAGCCTCCAAATAAGCTTTCACTAAACATTTGAATTATTCTCCTGTTAAAAACTTCCTTGTTTACATACATGTACATGCAAGATTGTTTGAAATAGTAGATAACTCAAAACCACATTTTTTATTACAGCAAAACACTTTAGAAATTTCCTTTGGAAAATTGTTTGCCAATGTAGTAAACTCTGGCTCATTGATGCAAGTTGCCATGAGCGAGCAGGTGTTGAAAAAACAAATTACTGCTTGCCTTTTTCAAAAGAACAATTATGTAAGAATTATATAATAGTTTCAACCACTGTAACATAATTAGTTCAAAAGAAGTATTACCAGCACATATGTAATTAAGAATAAACTTGGGATAATTGGTTAGCAGTTCTTATTGAGGCAGTCTTCAATTGAATGGATTTTAATGTCAACCCACAAATAAGACAATGACATCAGACGAGGTTGGAGACACAAAGAATTAAAAGTTACATTGTGACTCTCTAACTTCAAGTTTGTTCGATAGCCAGAAGTATCTAAACATTATCCAGAGCTAAGCGTTGGACCTACGAGTGTTGTTCATAAAGTCTGCTGTCAGATTCCACACACATTTGCTTATACCTTTGGAATTCGGTAACAAATATTAGAAGTGTTTAGAAGGAATGCAATAGTTTAACCTTGTATTTGAATTAAAGTGATAATTGTTAAACAACAGAGTTGAGCTTGGTAAAACGTTAAAATCAATTATGTATGAAATCTTGTGTCATTAATTTCAAAAGTTACTTTCAATGATTATTACAGGCAGTATTTGGCGGCGAGCTTTCATGTCCTACCAGTATCTACTTTAATTTGTAAAATGAATGTCATTTTAAAAAGACTCGGGATATGTGATTCGCCTACCAAAGTGATATGCCTAGGTGAGCTACAAAATGTTCCATGTTAAATAAATTATATTGAGAGGTCATTGTAGCTGACTGCCCTTTGTGTTAAATTAATTAGTCCAGTGCAGTATGTCACCTGAAGTCTAATGGGCTATTTTGGGCTGACTCATGCTTCCGAATCTGGCCAGTTCCGGCTGGATTAATGCTTTCAGCATTTTTTGCTTTGGGTGCCATCAATGGAGCAGCAATTATTTTGGTGCAATTTCTGGAGCTTGGCTTAGCGACTCTTGAAATTGGGTGGGTTTATGTCCCATTTTATTGCCTCTGCTTTGGCGTTGTCTGCGGGAATCAGTGCACCTGATGTTCAGCTCATGACAGTAACCCATTAACCATTTTTTATAACTTTTTACATGCCTGGTACACCATATAAATACACGTCAGCAACTCACCCAAAGCAGTCTCTACAACTCATCAAGACAGCAACGTTACAAGTTCGCTCTTCAAAACTTTATTTATCAATTTATGAACATGATACTTTTATTATAGTAGAGACTTTTCAAGCAATTATACCTGTTGGATAAATATTTTAAATATCTTCCAAAGTACTAGCAAGGCTCCAATGAGAGGAGAATAGAGGTACGTTAATTTTTATTCATGACATATACATCTGATTTATTTACCTCTTGTAATATCCGCATACTCTATTTGCATATTTTATTCATACATTTTATCCACTGCTGACATCATCATAATCATATTTTACTTTTTATAATTTCTAGTTTTTACGGGATTTACTGGTCAATAAACCAATTATCTCTGTCCAAAAAACAACTCCAAAAACTCAATATGGGCCTCAGCTACAGTCATGTCTGATTGCAACATAATTTAGCAACTGATTTCAGAGAAGTTCCTTGTTGATGTAAAAAATCTGGCTCATCGATGAAGCTGGTCGTGTAAAAACATGCATTGGGAATACCAATTTCTGCTTGCATTTTTACAAAATAACATAAATGTCAGAAATTAAGAATAGCTTCAAAGATTATAACACAATTGCTTCATAAAGTATTACTCGCACACAACTAGTGAGATGTTTGCCATAATTACTTGGCAGTTATTCTTGAGTGAGTTCATTGAATGGATTATAATTTTAACTCAAAATAAGCCAATAACATCAAGCGAGTTAGAAGACACCAAAAACTGAATTTAAACCAGAACTCCTTAATATTAAAGATGTAGTTCCGTCAAATTTTAAGTTGATCTTAAAAGAAAGCATTTTTTTTTCTCTATCAGTTGATATGTTGTTTGTTGTGTTACGCGATCTCATTGCCAAGATATTTGAAGATTGTGTGCTAAATTGCGTGACATAATCAAACATTTAATAAACATTTGCAGGTGCTAGGTGTAGGAGATATGAGTTTAGTTTACCACAAAGAGTTTTAGCAACCTACGATCTTTAGCCTAGGGCAATCAATGCTGACCATGAAAGTAGCTCAGCCTCATGTACACACCTTTGTATTTATGAGTAAGAAGCAGAGGTCTGACCTATTAATATCTGCTGTCTAATAGTACATAGTTTAATGCTCTCTATAGTTTTATGGTTGTCATTTTAAAATGGCAATCATCATGTGTGTGCGCAAACAGTTTCGCAGGTAAATGACAAACATGAAGTGTTTCCAATATTGCAATGCCTCACAGGTACTGAGTAGTGTACGACTATATATGTGGTATAAAAGCTCCTTAAAGGTAGTGATAGGGTGTTTTAACATACCTCAAAGCAAACAGGAAAGCATTCAATGATAGCACCAGCTGCAGCCAAATCAGTAGATTTCTTTAAAGAACGACCTTAATCTTACTTCATTGAGTTTCAGCTATCTTGTAAGTATGTATTACAACAGCCTGCAAATGATAAAGCTGATACAGTCAAATCTATACTTACATGCATTTCACCAAACAAACTCTCTAACATACAATGACTGCGGTGCATACAATGACTCTATAGTAGAAAGGAATTTGTAATATTCAACTTGCAAAGTTTTCAAATATTTCATATTTTTTGACAGAAAATGATGAGGCTAGTAAAATATGAAAAATAAATAAAAAAATATATATTTACTCCAAATTTATTCCTTAACTAACTTTAATGGAAAGTTAGTACAAAGTTGCAAAGTAAGGCTAGGTATTCGTCTGTACTCAGTTGATGCAATCAAACATGGCGTCATAGAAAGTCAGTAAATCCTTTATGTAAACCAATTTCTGTACCCAGAACAAGAATCATACCCTAGACCAGGGGTGTCAAACTCAAATTCACAGTGGGCCAAAATCAAGCAGAGAAGTAAAGTCACGGGCCAAAGTCAATATTTATTGAAAAATTAACTGCAACTGATTGTTAAATGCAACTGCAATGTTTAACCTTTTCATATGGAAACAAACTTTAGTTTTGCTTAAACACAGAATTTGGAACAACCAAAGCTTTATATTACAAAAATATGAGAAATTAAATTTGAAATAAAAGACACGGTGAAATCCATTTCATATTTAAATAAATAAAGTAGTATGTCTCTCCCCTTATCTTTTCCAGTTCCTTTTTCAAGTAAATCTTTTTCAAAGCCAACAACAGAACCAAAAATAATAATGTCATTCGATAAAAATCCAACATTTCAACTATTGACAGACCATGCCTTGCAGTAGAGAAAGTGCATAAGAAACAGATATATTCAAGCTCAGTTTGCTACGCTCTGATTTACTCTACACATTGGTCTAAGCCAGATACCTGGCATCTTTTCTTAGATGCAAGTTCGTCAAAGTCTGGAGTCAGGCTCTGAGCTGAGGAAAGCCTCAGGACGGAGTGAAGGTGCTCATCAGTGAGTCAACTTCTGTGAGGTGTTTTGTTCACCTTCATCATAGAGAACAGTTGCTCACATAGATATGTGCTGCCGAACATTGAGAGCATCTGAGCAACTTGGGTGCGTAATTGAGGCATTGTGTCGGGGAGGAAACATGGAAACTGCGCAGCACCAACAGAGTCATATTTTGATTTGAGCATGTCATTACATTGGAGTTCAATTAGCTCCATTTGGAGGCTGGTTGGTGCGCTTTCCACATCGATCGCAAACGGGTTACTGAGCAGTTCAAATCTCCCTTTCTGAGCCTCGAAGTCGGCAAATCGCCGGGAAAACTCGGCGCTGAGCGCGTTGATTTTTTCAGCGAACTGTGCGCTAGGCAGCACGGCAGGAGAAATTTCCGCTGCCATGGTTTGGCAGCACGGAAAATGACCAAAGTTTCCTTGCACCATCTGTGTCTTCCACAGATGCAACTTAGTTTTGAAGGCCCTCAAAGCTGCGCACATGTCTGTGATGACGTGGCCCCGTCCCTGAAGCTGCAGGTTAAGCACATTGAGATGGCTCACAATGTCAGAGAGAAATGCCAGCTCACACAGAAACTTTTCATCTCTCAGCTCTGTTGTGTCCTTCCCTTTGTTCTCCATAAACTGACAGATTTCCTCGCACAGCTCAAAACATCTGTTCAGTACTTTCCCTCTGCTTAGCCATCTCACCTCTGTGTGATAAGGCACATCTCTGTATTCTGAATCCAACTCCTCCAGAAAAGACTTGAACTGCCGGTGATTCAAACCCTTGGCTCTTATGAAGTTGACCACTCCTTTTATAGAGCTCATAACATGTTCCATTTGCAGAGCTTTGCCACAGAGCGCTTCCTGATGAATGATACAGTGATAAACTGTAAGCTTACCTGCATTTTCCTCCCGCATCTTCTCCTGAATCCTGCCGACCAATCCACTCTTTTGACCGCACATTGCGGGCGCACCATCTGTTGTCAGTCCCACAAGTTTATCCCAAGGCAGGCTCATTTCAGTCATACATTTGGATACTTCTTCAAAGATATCTTTTCCTGTGGTCGTTCCATGTATTGATCTTAATCCTAAAAGTTCCTCTGTGATGCACAGGCTCGAGTCTACTCCACGGATGAAGATTGACAGCTGGGCAGTACCAGACGTGTCGCTGCTCTCATCCACAGCAAGGGAGTATGCAATAAAATCTTTTCCCTTTTTTATTAGTTGTTCATGTAGATTAGTGGAAAGCTCACACACGCGCTCAGCCACGGTATTTCTGCTCAGGCTCACGTTTAAAAATTCTTGCTTCTTATCTGGGCACACGATGTCGCAAACTTTGACCATGCACTTTTTGACAAACTCTCCCTCACTGAAGGGGCGGGCTGATTTTGCGATCTCTGCTGCCACAATAAAGCTGGCCTTTACAGCAGCTTCACTTTTTGATTTTGCTTTCGTGAACAAGGTCTGCCTGCAAGCCAGACTTCTTTTCATCTCCTCCACCTTTTGCAGCTTCTGCTTTAGGTCCAGGTCCTTGTACTTTTCATAATGTTTCGTTTCATGGTGTCTTCTTATGTTATATTCTTTTATTACAGCCACGCTAGCTCCGCACACAAGACAAACAGGTTTGTCCTTTATAGTCGTGAACAAATAATTTGCCTCCCACCTGTCTTGGAAGGTCCTGTTGTCTATCTTTCGTTTGACCATTTTTGTGGAGGGTGAAATTATTAATTTGTCCGATGCGATTATTAATTTGTCCGATGACTGTAAACGGAAGTAAGGAGCGCTTGCCGGGTTTTACTGCGCGGCAAAATACTAGCAAAGCATTATGGGATTTGTAGTATTAGCGGCACAGTATATACCGCGGGCCAGCTCTAATGCACATTTGATATGATCTCGCGGGCCAATTATAATCACACTGCGGGCCAAATTTGGCCCGCGGGCCTGAGTTTGACACATATGGACCATCAAGCTTTGCATTAACCATTTTAATCAAAGAAAATCTGACAAATTGGCTAAAGAGAATCAGTGATGCTTTGACCCGGCTACACCTGCAGAACACTGAATGCATTGGCTTATTGATGCTACCAATCCGGATATAGCCTCTTGTTCATAAACTTATATTGCAGCGGTAAGAAATAAATACAGGACACCGTCACAAAAACACAAATGAGTCTTATTAAACTACCGCCTATCTATCTGTCTATTACTACCTGTCTATGTGAGCAGAGATAATAGCTACTAAATATTTATTTTTCTGTTTCCGTTTATAAATAGTCATATTATTATGAAATCTCTGAGCGTTTTAATCGCAATCAATTTTTATCGATTTTAATCTTGAAACATTTTGGTAATCAGAACATCTCATACATCAACAACAATTGTAAATGAGAGAAAAATACTGTTTTATTCTGATGAAATCTAAAAAATTGTGTAAGTTCATTATCATTGCCAATGTAGTCATGGCAAAGTTTATTTTAACCCTGTTTAACTGAGTGCACACGACTCTAAAATGTGTAAATGTATAGCTATTCGGTAGCGCAATTTAGACCAAATTTGGACAGTTAATATAACAGTTCAGTAATAATATGCAACAATGTCGCATAACGTAATGTAATTATTCCCAGAGTGCTATACCTTTGTTATTATCAGTAATATATTCAAAAGATTCGATTGAGAACATTGTACACTTCAGATGCCATCAAAAGTTGAAGACTCTCTGAGAAAATCAGAGATTCTCATGTGGCCCCTGATAAAAATTACTTGCCAATATAATCTATCAAAATCGAAATCTATAAAACTTTCAATTTTCCAACAACTCAAATTTAGCATCAGATTCAAGAACAATATAGTCTATGAAAATCCTTCTAGGAAGTTTCCAAAATATGATGTACCCTAAAGTTGTCAACTTGTAAAGATTGAACTCATACCTATATAAAAAATAAGCACAAAGGGTGGATGACTTCATGAAAAATAAGAATGAAAAAAATAATTTGAAATCATTTTTATCAGAGTGTGTACGTACACGTCTGTAACATTCAGTGTTTAGTCATATAGCCTATATAAAATAGTGGGAGCTTTTTGATTGGTGTACACGGTGACAGAGTCAGGTAGCCCTTGTTGATAGCAGATAAATGTACGCATGCCTCGCTTTATTACAAACCTTAGCCTAAGATCTTAATAAATAGTCAATGTTAGCAGGCTATGATATCTGAGTAGCTATTCTGTTAGAAAAGCCTTTAATGTATACGGAAATGTTTTGAGGGCATTCATTCATGTACCATTATTTAATTGATAGTATAATTACCGTGTCAGAAATTAATGATATCATTAAAGGAATATAACATAGCTACATCAAAAAATATAAAAAATCATTCTTTTCAGTTCTATCTGATTCTAATTCAAAACAGACATGAAACATTTAATTCTTTGTACAAATGTAAGTAACTAAATGAAGATTGTCTTGAAAAAATTGTTAGGTTGACATATTGAGGGAACCAAGTCTTAATACAGCTTGACCGGCTTGACCAGGATTCGAACCCAGGACCTCTTACATTCAAAGCTAGAAATGTACCAAGACTCCTAGTGCTATGAAAACTATAAAAACCTCTAATATTTTGTTAGTGTCTCCAAAGCAACAAGAAAGCTTGTAAAACGTTTCCTTTCATATCAATCTAAAAAAATATTATTCAGCTTCACCAGGATTTGAACCAAGGACCTATCGCACCCAAAACGAGAATCACACACGGGGACAATTAAGCCACGAACAATGTAAACGAAACCTGGCTTTATGCTACGTTATCTAAAGCAACAACTAAACTGGTATTTTTTCTGCTGTTGCAAGTACTGATGCTTCACATTGGGTTAACTGAAATCTCCAAAAAATTTATTTTTTTGAGACTGCAAGTAGATGATAAACCTATGAGCAAAGCATATCCAATGAGGAAATTTATAAAGAAGATATTTGCAAGATGAGATAAAGTGAAAAATGTGCACAATACAAGTTATATTGAAACAAAGTATTAACGGCGTGCAGTTACTGATGCCATAATAGCTTTGCAATGAGTAGCAGTCAATATCAGGGATTAGAATTTGATCTCTCAAATAAAACAATGATGTCAGACAAGGTAGGAGACACAAATAATTAAAGTTATAGAAAGACTCCTCAACCTTGGTTTAGATTAATGGTCAGAATTAGTCAAGCAATCATTTTCAGGTACTAGGTATTAGACAAATGAGTTGAGTTTACAACAGACAAATATTAACAATACGCAATCTCCAACTTACTGTATGCCAATCAATGGTGATTATAAAATTAGTGCTGAAACATCGTTTCTATAGATGACAAGCAAATGGCTTAATTTCAATTACCTTAAGGTGCTTCCAAATATTACATAAGTACCAATAATAGTTACAACATTAACAAACAATACTTTGAAAATCTCATGAACAAATAAGCTACAATTTCCTTATTATACTGGAATTTACACAAGCGCGTTGGATTTTTGTAAAATATTTTACTACATTGAAATCAATTTAACAAAATAGTTTTTACAAAGAATTTGAAAATGGTGGAAATAGCTTTGCAAGATATTTTCATTTTATAAAATCTGCAAAATAATTCAAAACTTTAATGATCTCAATGTTTATGCATAATTAGTAGCAGTGCGCCTAAAATTACCAAGTTGTAGAAAACTCAAGTGAATTGCTCCGCATAGGCAAGTCTTACAAGTGGATTGTCACAGGCTTATGTCGGATATGAAATTATGATATCTAATTTCCACCGAGAACTGCCATTGAAGCTGCGATGAACTCTGTGAGACATTGAAACCTGAAAGACTTTCTAATTAAAAACGTTTAGGTACAAAAAGCCAAATGAGGTTTGCCAAGGGTTTTCACAACAATTCAAGGGTGGCACAACTCCTCACCAGTTCAATTGCCAAATATTCTGCAAGGTCTGTCGAAACCTTTACAATTTTTTACAGAAATAATATTAAATTATGAGTACAGAAATCTTAGTTGTCAGTTTGTCAGCTAGTGGTCCCCTGTTCCACTTACACATTTAGACATTAAGGTAACAAGTCAGAAAGAGCTCACAATCCGAGCCCACATTTTAAAAATATCCTAAATTATACGAGGTCATGAGTTCAAATCCTTTGCGATGCAATACTTTTTTAACATCTAATTGTAGATTCAGACAGCAAACCCCGATGGAGAGACAGACACAGCTTAGTTATACTAATGGTTGAACACGTAAATAGTCAGATTCAGTAATACATAAAATATATAATAAAGAAAATTATATAAAGAACTACCATTATCACATGTTAAGAGTATTGAGCTGAATCATACCTGAGTTAAAAAAACGGGCACTGAAAGTACTAGGACTGGCATCAGCCATGCAATGAGGGTATGCAGACAACACGGGATTGTTGAAAACACGCTTCACCTTTTGCATGCGAGTTCTATATGATTAAATCTATTTCAATTAATTAAATTACTTAAAGTTAACTACTTCAAAATCACTTTTCAAAGTTGAACTAAAATTTCTTTAACAACCTTTTAAAACTTTCTAAAATTTTAAAACATGAAATATAACTTGGAATTCTATTAAATTTCAATCATAAGGAAACTATTTTTCTTAACTTTAAAAAAATTTACAAAAAATTAAAACAAAGTTTTAAAACTGTTTTAAAATAGCTTGTTCAATTTTTAAATACCCGCTTTAAGTAATTATGTTTTTAAAACA
This sequence comes from Watersipora subatra, assembly GCF_963576615.1. Lineage (NCBI taxonomy): Eukaryota > Metazoa > Bryozoa > Gymnolaemata > Cheilostomatida > Watersiporidae > Watersipora > Watersipora subatra. The sequence continues at coordinate 9,187,126 of NC_088712.1, forward strand.
ACTTAATTTTGAATTACATTATAATTGCAAACATATCAGTTTTAAACCTACTCACCAACAATTAGCCAGCCAATCATAGCAACTGGGCCAGAGCAAACATCAAGCAACCCTAATACAAAGCACCCTCAGGACACCCTGTCATACAAAACAAACTACAACCGTCTTTAATTCTTTTTTATAAACATTAGCTAACTAGCTATTGTCTGCATCGCATCAGCATTTACAGTGCGCCAGAAAGTATCATCAATAAGTGATGAAGTAGTCAATTTTCCACGTTGCATCAAGTCGGCTTGTTTTCTTCGACCAGTCTCTGCACAAGCAAGAAATAATACGCAATAATTAATGAATATCAAAATATATACATTATGTTGCAATACAGATTCTCAAAAGACTGCAGACCAATGTTGTACCCAGTAGTTGACGCTCAACACAAGTGGAATTATTTTAAACACCTATTAATGGCAGAAAAACAAAGGGAGTGATCAACTCCAACCTCTATCTTTTTCTGACTGATCAAACTTATGAGACAGACAACTCCCAATAATGATTTTCTGCACCAGAAAAATTAGTTAATCTATCTATACATAGGGTATGAAGAAAACTGTCTATAAGCACCTACCTTGCAGATTATCATAACTGCCCGTCGGGATAAGTTTAGCATGAAAGTGGGGATTCAGTCATCATGCCGAAGCAGAGAATACACTATCTGTTGGCCAACATATCTTTCAACCGCGGTTGAATTTCATTGTACGATAACAAGTAGATGAGAGTGTTAGAAAGGAAAATTCAACTCTTTGAAAGTTATACTAGCCAAACTGCTCTAGTTGGTCATAAATAAGTCATTCACAGTGTCATAACTGATTACACCTGTACTCTGTGTTTATCTAACATGAGAAAATATACTAAGCCTACAAATAAGCTTTTAGTAAATATTTAAATTATTATCCTGGTCAAAACTTCCTTTGTAACATCCACATGGAAGCACGTACAAGCTAAGTTGTTTGAAATAGTAGATAACTCCAAACCATACATTTTGATCACAGTAAAACCTTTCACAAGTTTTTTTCGTAAAAAGTTGTTTGCTGCTGTAGGAAACTCTGGCTCATTGATGCAGATGGCCATGAGTGAGCATGCTTTGAAAAAAATTACTGCTTGCCTTTTTCATAAGAACAAATATGTCAGAATTATATAATAGTTTTAAATACTTTAACATAATTACTTCAAAGAAGTATTACCGGCACATAATTAGGGAGAAACTTGTGATTGGGTTAGCTGATGTTATTGAGCCAATCATCAATTGTATGGATTATAATTCTAACTCTCAAATAAGACAATGATATCAGACGAGATTGGAGACACAAAGAATTAAAAGATTATAATGCACTCGCTTCATAAAGTATTACTCACACACAATTAGTGAGATGTTTGCCATAATTGCTTGGCAGATATTTTCGAGTGAGTAGTTCATCGAATGGATTATAATTTTATCTCAAAGATAAGCCAACAACATTAAGGGAGTTGGATGACATCAAAAATTAAATCTTAGGCAGAACTCATTAGTTTTAAGTTTGTCAAAGTGCAAGAAATAATCAAACATTTATTAAATCGGAGATATGAGTTTAGTTTATCACAATATATTTTAGTAACACACGATATTTAGCTTAGGGCAATCAATGGTGATCATGAAAGTAGCTAAGCCACATATACACACCTTTGTCTTTATGAATAAGGAGAGGTCTGACCTATTAAAATCTGCTGTCTAATAGTCTATAGTTGTATGCTGTCTATAGTTTTATGATTGCCATTTTAAAATGGCAATCATAATTGGTGTGTGCAAACAGTTTCGCAGGTAAATGACAAACATGAATTGTTTCCATTATTGCTACCTGCTGTCAAATTACCTAGTTAGAGCATGGCTGAGTTTAATATTAATAACAGTAAATTTTAAATAAATTTAAGCAATTTAAAAAATACCAAGTATGATATCAAGAAGGTGAGAGTGTTAGAAATCCCCTTCAATACTTCAGTGGTCATGGGCAAGTCTAAAGTCTAAATCTAGCATCAGATTAAAGCACAATATATTTATCAAAATACATTTTAGCCAACTTTGAATAAATGAAGTACCTAAAAGCAAACCACTTGTAAAAATTGAACTGATGAATATATCAGCAAATGATAAAAAAGGGTGGATGACTCCAATGATAATGAATGAAAAAGAAATAAAACAGGTTGAGAGTTATGTTATGTAATGTGGTATTCAGCTCTCAGTCACACAGCCTTTGAAAATGCGTAAGAGATTTTCGTTCAATCAGTGTACATAATGACAAAGTCAAGGCGTGTTCATTCACAGCGGATAAGTGTAAGCATGCTGATACATCATGAAAAGGTTCAGCTTGAGATCTCAAAAGCTACTTCATATTTATATTCTACTATAAGTGAGAGCTCGCTGTATAACAAAAACAATGGATTTAAGCAGAAAAAGGTTCTATTGTAATTGTACACGAGTCATTTTAAAATATCTGAAGAATCACCCTAGTTATACATTCCTTCATCAAATATAGTTGTTTACATGAGTAGATAACTCCAGACAATCATTTTTTGTACAATAAAACTTCTTAGCAATTTTTTTTAGTTTTTTTTTGCTGATGTGAGAAATTCTGTCTCAGTGATGTGTATGACGATCAGCGAGCATGCATTGAGAAAGCAAGGTTTTGCTGGTAATTTTGCAAAAAAGATACATTTTCAAAAAATTTAGAATAGATTCAAAAGCTTTATATAACATAATTGCTTTAAAGAAAACATTACGAGGGCAAAATCATTAAAACGTTTGCCTTAATTGTCTAGCAACTATTCTTGAATGAGTTGTCAGTTGTAAGGAATATAATTTCAACTCCCAAATGAGACAATGACATGAGACAATATACCAGACAGACAGACAGACAGAGAATTAGAGTTACACCCAGACTCATTGATCTTAGGTTACATTACATGACCAGACATAGTCAACACCTACTGAGCTTGCACAGGTGCTAGGCATCAATCTTATGAAATTTGGTTTACATCATTAAAAATTTCACTGAAAGTTTAAGTTACACCAAGACTCTCTACCTTAAGTTAAATTAATAGGTTTTCATTGCATTGGTACAAAATTTCTCATAAAAGCAAAAGAAATTACCCCACAACTTGGGTATTATTGAAGGTGTTATAGAAAAATAACTCAAAGTTTATGAACACATATTTACGGTGTACCACACAGCATTAAGGAATAAACAGTTTTAATTGTTTTACCATGCATACATGTGGAAAATTCAAAATCTTCCCAAGACAGCCAGTGTGAGGTGACAAACAACACAAACTCGATAAGTCAAATTGAATTCAATAAATAACATTAGTTTATGTAAATAATTAAATAAATTCAACTTAAATTTAATTCAAATTAAAATTGACTAAAATTTAAATTTAATTTAAATAGTTTATTTAATTCACAATTAATTCATTAAATAACATTAACCTTCAATAAAAAGGTCATTCAGCTGTGTCATAACTGTTTACACCGGTACTCCATGTTTATTCAAACAAGAAAATAGTTAAACCCATGTACAAATCAGCTCTAAGTGAAAAATATTTGAGGTATTACCTTAATACCTTGATACCTTGATACCTTGATACCTATTACCTAGATCTCCTTTTACAAAATTTGATGGTTTTAATTAGTACATATAGATATATTTGCAAATATATTGTGTAGTAATTCAAAATATCTGTGCCAGATATCTGCCAAGACATCTGACACAAATATCTTGCCAGATACCTCGGCAAATATTTCGGCAGATATCTTGGCAGATATCTATTGACAATCATTGTTGATTACAATAAAACCTTTTAGCAATTTTCTTCATAGAACTTCCATGCTCACATAAAAAAACTCTGACAGGTTGCTGCAAATGATCGCAAGCGAGCAAATATTGAAAATGCAAACTTTTGCTTGCCTTTTCACAATATAACCAAAGTCCAAAAATTAACAAATGATCCAAAGGCTATAACACATACGTACATATGTAATGCACCAAAAGAAGTACTAAGATTACACAATTAATAGTTAGTTATTTTTGATAAATTTACATGCAGTAGTTTATAGAAAGCTGTCGAGGGCTACTTTGTTTATAGTTACACTGGAGGCAGCGATTGTTTATGAACTGATGATTTGCTCTTGAAAGAAAAGTTTTTTCTGATCAAAATGAACTGTTTGTGATCTTTACTGGTTCACTTGAAGATTGAAGGGTAGAACAACTCCAAGACAGTGATTACATTGCTAGGTTATGGTTAAGTCAACAGGTAAGATTTAGGGACAATAGTATTACATTCTATTTCTAAGTTCTAGAACAATTTTACATCATAGAAAATGTAACTAAATGTGAAAAATTTGAGTTTCTTTTATTTGGGTGCATTAGATTCTGTACACATACTCTAGAAGAGTTCATTTGTAGAAATTTTGAAGAATAATTATATTAAAATGATTGTTTCATTAGGCATATGATAAGCATGTTTTAAGTTCCACGCCTATTCATAAACTTGGAGTTATCTCCTACACGTCACTGTTAAAGATTGATGATAGACGCTATCACATTTATTTCATATATCCTTTTATAAATGCTTCGTAAAAAGACCATGAACAAATTAAATATAAAATTTTAGCATACAAAAATTGATTTGGCATGTAGAAAGCACGCAGAGTTTACAATATATTTGAAGATTGTTGCACTAGGCACACGATAAGCATGTTTTTAGTTCCATGCATATCCATAAACTTGGTGTTGTCTCGTACATGCCATTGTCAGTGATAAAGTCAGTCAGTTGTCTGTCCTTGCATGTAGAAAGCATGCAAAGTTAACAATATATTTAAAGATCTCAAGCTATGGCCTTTAACAATGCTTTGCTTATCAGCTCTGTAAAGGAAAGTATAAGTTTTTGTAGAGAAATTTTAAGGATTATGCAATCGGAACCTGATTGTCTCACAGGTACTGAATAGTGTACGACTACATTTTCAGTATAACAACATATTAAATGTAGTGACATTGTGTTTTAACTACCTCCAAGCAACCAGGAAAGCATTCAATGCCAGCACCAGCAGTAGCAGCCAAACAGATTGATTTTTTCAAAAAACACCCTTGACTTACTTGATTGCGTTTCAGCTATCTTGTAAGCATTACAACAGACTGCGAATGATAAAGCGGGAACAGTCAAACCCATATTCACGTTCGTTTCATGAAACAAACTTTCTAAATGCAATTACTGTGATGGATACTGACTCTATAGTAAAAGGAATTTGTAATATTCAACTTGCGAAGTATTCAAATATTTCAGATTTCTTTGACAGAAAACAATGAGGCTAATAAAATATGAAAAATAAATGAAAAAATATATATTTAATTTGAATTTATTCCTAAACTAACTTGGACTACCTTTAATGGAAAGTTAGTTCAAAGTTGCAAAGTAATGCTAGGTATTCGTCTGTATTCAGTTGAAGCAATCAATCATAGCTTCTTAGAAAGTCAGTAAATCATTTTTGTAAACCAATTTCCGCATCTAAAACAAGAATCATATCCTAGACCATCAAGCTTTGCATTAATAATTTTAATCAAAGAAAATCTGATTTTTTGTTAGTGTCTCCCAAACAACAACAAAGCAAATTTAGAAATAAACTTACCTATGTTTTTTTAAAAGGTTTTATTGACTACACTGAGATTTGAACTCGGGACCTCTCGCACTCGAAACACGAATCGCATCATAAACCATCAAGATTTAAATTATGTAAACTAAAATCTACTTTCATGGTAGTGTCTCCCAAACAGCAGTTAAGCATATATTGAAACAGACTTCTGGAAAGTTCCTTAGAATAATTTTTGACTTCCCCGAGATTGAACCCAAGACTTCTCGCACTCCAAATGAGAATCATTTTCTAGACCATCAAGCTACCAATTAATGCAAACCAAATTTAATTTTCAAGAAATATCTCTAAAGCAGCAAGGCATATACCCTAGGACACTTATGTATTCGCCTCATCTAACTTTCGTGTTTTTGCGGTGTCATCCTCTCACGAAAACTTCATGTGCGAAACTAAACTATCATAACAAACGAGCGAAAAAGCGAAACTAAATAGCTTTGTTCATTGATACGGTAGAATGGAATTTTATAATGACATTTCTTTTAACGTTTTTAACGGCCACTATAGCATCGTTAAAAAATAAACCAACAAAATAATTTGACTCTCCAAATTTATTACGTTATTATTTTGCAATTAATTATGATTATTTTCCCATTAAGAATGGTGTATAGTGATAGGAATTTGATGTCAATGCACATGCATTAGTATCGTTATTGTTTGTTGGGACATCAATCAATGCAGTGAGCACCGGTGTTGAAAGAAAATAAGACACACTGACACTCGCAGTACTACACAAGCAGCATGACTCTGGAAAGGTTTGGATTCACCACTGACACCTCTTCAATAACTTGTAATTTTTTGAGATTTGTTTTGTTTTAGGTGATGTGACTGACGAGACGCTTTTAAATTAAAAAAGGCAAAACTTGACCACAGTTAAAACGCTCAGAAAAAAGACATCTTTTTCTTTTGAGCGTTTTAACGAAGATCAATTTTGCGGATTTTATTTCAAGTTTATTTGGAGGCTTTTACGCTTTCGATGGGACATGGCCAAGCAGGTGTTTGATAAAACTTAATCTTTTGCAAACCTTTATAAAAGTCGTTACCAAAATATTTTGTCTCTGATGTTGATAATGATGCCTAAGAACTACTAGAAGTTGATGTTTGTCTTTATGGCTTGGAATGAATTTGGCCGTTGGGCAAATAACATTTCGAATAATTGATGTTGAGGTCGAGTTATCTGAAGCAATTTATCATTGCATTGGAACTGACCGAACAAATCCGTTCGAGTTAACCTTGTGTTTGAGATGAAATTTTACATTTTATTCGAGGGCGAGTTATCCGAGTTGGGCTGTACTTACCGTAAAACATTCTCAAAAGGTTGGGGTGGCTCAGCCGGCCCGCCGCCCCAGTGAAAACGGGCCGGTTGATAGTCCAAGAAACAAATGTCAGCAAGCGATCAAATCGCATTATCGACCTTGTCCACACCATTCTACCTGCGGTTTACAATTACAAACTAGTCGTAAATTGAAATTTGTTTTTATCGGTGAACTGAACCTGAGGAATCTAATTATGTTTGTTCCACTGCATTTATTTTCACATCACTATATTTTCGCACTCATCAGAGCTGCGAAATTAAGTTGCTGCGGAATTTTACTCTGTGAGCTAATCACAAAACTAAATACTAGCGAAATATAAGTGTCCTAGGGTATTGAAACAGACTGTCAGATTGTTTTTTAAGAATTTTGGCAGGCTAAACTAGATTTGAACCCACAGCCTTTTGCACCCTAATCGAAAATCATAGTTCTAGCCTATTAAACCAATAATGGTGTAATCACAAATCTGTTTGGTTATACTGTCTAAAAAGCTACAACGATTTTTTTAACTTTTTGCTGCTGTTGCAAATGTTAAAGCTTCACATAGAAACTACTTTTTTCATTATGAACCTACATCATGCAAAGTGTAAAGTAAGTTCGGTTTATGTGCAAGCATTCCGTACAGCATTGCTATTAATCAATCATTAATGCTTGTGGCTCCAAACTAATTAACAAATGAAGTGTATTATTAAAGAAACAAGTATTCCAACCTGCAACCATTTGGACAAAAGAGTCAAACTTTTGCACAAATTACCTTTATAAACAGAAATTTGGTTATACATGTGGATCATGTAGACCAGACCATAACAGTGAGCAAGTTCTATGTTATATAGTATATAGCGAAAGAAGACTGCCAATCGACCATTTTTACGACAATACCAACAATTTAGAAAAACTAAAAATATGATTGAAAGATGGAAAGAACTCAGCAAAACTAACAAGTCTAAGTCTAAGTTTATTACATCGATTATTAGTTTATCAACATTATTTCACACCCAATTTTTGCTCATTACATTTAATAATGTTGATTTATTTATATGATGTGTTTTAAGTTAATCTGTAACTATTATCTACATCATTGCAAAAAACTATTCTTGGTGTTGCAGGTTTGTAGCTAATTAAAATAAATAAAACATATTAGTATAGAAACATTTGTTTTATTTACGGAAGTTTGAGAAAATTAAGAAAACCTCAAACAAATTAGTTTCATCTACCGATGAATGGTTATACAACTAGTAGACTAATCAATAAAAGTCGACAGTTTATATTCTAAACGCTCTAGTTATGTAATCATTTTTTACAGAAATGTCTACATTTAAGAATGTTTTTAAAAATCTAATACAAGTCTTCAAAAATACTACCAGCAGTTAATTTGTAATGCAGTTGCTAACTTGTCATCGAGTATTATTGAGTAATAGTAGCCAGTAACAAGAATTATGATTTGACTTTCAGAAAAGGCTACACCATCAGATGAAATCGGAAACGCAAAGAATTAAAATTATACCCAACTCGCTGATCCTAGGATATATAAGATCAGCAGATCCCGCCAATAACTCACTAAATCTCTGTAAGTGTAAGGCATCAGACATAAGGCCTGTGAGTTTAGTTTATCACAAGTAAGTTGCAGCATTATAAATCACTATCTTAACTCGGTCATCAATTGTCATAGAATTTAAATTAGTCCTGACAAAGAGATGTTTTATATAGAAATATTAAATGACTGGACACGCCTGAGTTAGTTACAAATGTTTCTTACTAAGTAAGTTATATTCGATGGTATTTTATGTTTCCCAAAACTTTTGTAAGTTGAAGCCATTGTTAGACAGATAAGGTGTCATACAGGTTGTTATCAAACACTACTTGATGGCATATGAATTCAAAGACTGTTATGATAAATGAACCGAGACGTCAAAAGCTGAAGTTAAATTCAAAGACTCCAAAGCAATAACTACCTACGAAGGATTAAAATGTATAATTGGTGTTATATCTGCTATATTTCAATTATAGTCTGCAGTGAAAACTAGTATTAGCTAATATCAGCAGAGATTATCATTTTAACACATGAAAGCAAACAGCAAGTAGGACCAAAGGAAGCAAGGTGACACCTAATTTGACCATGCTATTATTGAGTTACATTTTATTCAATCAAGACTTGCGAAATACTTTGCAAATAAATACTCATTGGGTTAGGCCATAATTACATGCATAGCAGCAAATGTCTGCTTAATAATTTTCAGAATGGCAAATGCTAATTGTATTCTAAAATATTAAAAGATTATTTTAGATTTGACTCTTTTCGGAGAATGGTCAACAAAAAATGACTTACGATAAAGTCTAAAATAAAAAGCTGTGGTGTTGCCAAAATAACTGTAAAACAACATATGGTATAACATACAGTACAACTAAGCTCAATATAATGTGTATAAACAAGCATATCTTAAAGAAATGAAGTCATTTGGTTAAAAATTGATAAGTGTGATTGTTTAATTTAAGGATGCAGCTCACAGGGTCTCAATAAGTCTTGACTGCATGTGGTTGAATGTAAAAGGGTTAAGCATAACTGACAATAAAAGTCGTGCAGCCACAGACAGTTATCTTTTTACAAATAAAGAACAAGTGTCAGCTTTTAAAATCTCTTGAATGCATTACAATAAGAATGACAGACAGTTAGACTTGGTGAATGACTCTTATATACTAATCAGCTGCCTGCTTGGTAAACATGTGCAATAAATAATAAAATTAAAAACACAACCAGCATTGATTTGCAATGAAAGTGATCGTAGCAAAACTTGAAAAATTCTGTACTGAAATGTGTTAAACTTAACCAAGTTTTTGTGATAGTTGTGTTCTCATGTCTCACTGTAGCACCTATTACATCATTTTAACCAATATGTACTTAAAGTAAATGAAACTATCTGCAGCCGACTATATCATTTGCTCAATCCGACTCCTGAATTATTGCATGCATCTCTCATGCTTTTGTGAATTAAGCTAAAATACTATCGAATCAGCTAATGTCCTGTCAGTCAGTACTACATGTAAACATATATGTTCAATACTGTCATTAACTCTGCTGTAAGTGCATAATTGGCCTGTTAAACTTTAAGTTCAATTAGTTTTGATTTTCAATCAGTTATTGAACATCAAACATAATTCTACTAAAACAAAGTTGGTAAAAGTTGAAATCAAAAAGAAAACAAGTACTTGCTACTCATATTTTGTGACAAATATTCCTATTAACATAACTTAATATTTTCTCAGATAAATATGTAAATAGATAAATGACTAAGCAGTCACACTTTTGCCAAGATGTTGGTTGTCACCATAACTGAGAGTGACACTGATCAATGAGTTTTTAGGCTAACAGTATTTTTAATGAGCATTTTTTTGTTTTTCAAGTCATAATTAACATACTTCTGTAAAATACATTTGGTGTAAACAAAGGTGCAAACGCAATATTTGTAGTAAATTTAAAAAAGTTCTGCAAGCAGTGCGTTTAAAAAGAAGCAATGACATTGAATATAGCAATGAGATTAGGACAACCTGTAGTTATGAAAGTGTACATTACTATTTCATGCTAGTTTTTAGTTTGATAAGTGACAGATACTAGTAATTGCTAATGCTTCATGTATGTATGATTACCAACAAAATCATGCCTTATGACCAACAAACAAAGCTAATAGATGTAGCCTAAGGACCCACTATGACAGAATGTATGAGTAGTAAATTGATACATAGCCTCTTGCATCGAAATTTTATTAACTTGCACAGCTTTCCAGAATGAAACATTTAATTTTTTCTAATGTAGGTAATGTTTACAAGAGAAAGCATTACACAAATGAAGTCATTAGAAAACATGCTAGCATGTGGTTGTTTTGAATGCCACCAATTTTAATAAAAGAAAACCAATTTTTCAGCTTCAATCTTTTTGAGCACAATGTCACAGCACTACAATAATGTGAATGTGTTTAGAACAAGCTCCACAACATACGCTATTGTGCAAAATGCTGCCCGGAACATTAAAATTGGTTTCAGACTAAACTGTCTCATAGTCATCAGTAAATCAAAGAAACCAATGTCGAGTGCAATAATTATATAATTATGCATGTCGACAGCATGATAATAATTATGGTATTAGTTTGCTTTAACACAAAGCAATTGTGTTTCTTAAAAGACGTAATAAAAATATTAACAACACTTTCAAGTACCGCATTTGCAAAAAACATGAAAAAGCATCCTGAGATTTTTAAATTTCTATCTACAAAACAGTTAATAAAAAAGGAGTTCCGAATCAAAAACTTTTGAATGAATTAGGACGGCACGTTTTTAAAACAAGTTTTTAATCTTCAAATGGTTACTTGGTTTACACAGCCTATAACTGTTTTCAAAACAGGGTTGCTGTCTGATATGTGAAAGGCTTGCATGGCAAGTCCATGACCCAATGAAAAGGCTGCTATGTTCATATCAGAAGTAAAAGCATACCTTTGTAGAAGCTGTTATACAACAATGTACATGTACTTCACAGGTTAATCTAAACATGACAGATTCTCATGTATCCTATAAACTCAATGCATATTGAATGTTGGTGTTGAAGAAAATCATTATAAAAGGTATTTCATAATGGATGACTAACATGTCAATGATATTACAATCAGTTAAGCTCTTACATTGGATCACTATTCAGTGATCCAACGTAAGAGCTCAATAATATATTTTGTTGGGATGTATATCCAGGTCTCCTGCTTATTAAATAATTAAAACTTAACCTCTAAGCTTGCTGGATAAGACTATCTGAGCTTAGAATAATGATTTGTTGAAATTCAGGTTAATTAAATAGTACGGACTAGTTTAAAATTGAGATAGAAGAGAGTTAGACAAGCCAAAAAGACTGGCTGAGCAAACCGAGGGTGACCAGGCAGAGAGCATGGGTAAGCTTTACACTAACGGAAAAGTTAGTGTACTTTTATTCTAAACAGTTTCAGATAGCTTTGGAGACAAGCAGACCATGTCTGACACAACACACTATAATAGAGCGACAATTGTGTGACACCTTGTGTCATGTTCGTATTTTCAAAAGTTAAGAGACAGAACTTACCGTTGCTATGCGGAGAGTGAGAAATCTGCCAATTCTCATCACACAATTCATGATGCACTTGTTACAAGTTAATCAAGGAAAGCAAGACCGGAAAGCAAGACCTATACGCATGTACATGTACAATGTTGTTGATTTTAAGGTCATTTATATGATACAAACAAGGTGGAATGTGTGAGTGTCTCCTTTCTAAACAGTGACACTGAATCATGAAAAAATGAAAGTAATGTAGCGATTATCATAATCGCTTTGCTTTGCCATATGGGGTTGGTCGCTTTGCTCTAGTTGTATAGAAATCTTCTAATTAATTTAATTCTAATTAATTAAGTCTGCTATGACCAAACTCTTTAATTATAAAAACTCTGTTTATAATTGCATTTTTCTTTCATGTTTTTAAATATTGATTCAAACTATGTGACTGGCTTATGAAAGTTATTTTATAATTTCATTTGTACAACTATTTTGAACTCTAACTTTTGATCGTGTGAAATAAGAAAATTTTGGCTATAGTTTAAAATTGCTCCTAATTCAGCAGAGTATATACCAACTAAGTTAGAATAAAAAATGAAAAAAACTTTTTAAAAACAACAGAAGTTGGTATTAATTTGAAGTTTATTTCTATGAAGCAATTGAACTAATAGAATGATCAAATAATAAAATTATAATTATGCCATTTTGTACCTTATTTTATTTCTAGGAGTAAAGTGGCCATAAGTTTTTTTGGAATAATAAAAGTACTACAAATACTTTAAAACTCGGTTACTATAACGCATTGTGATTTAAAAATACTCTGCAGTCTGCAATGACTAAAATTTTTGTTTATGAAAAGTCTGTTTATATTTGCGTTTTCCTTTCATATTTTTAAATAAGGATTCAAACTGTTTGACTGATTTTTAAAAAATATCTTTCATTTTCGTTTATGCAACAGTTACTCTGTTTAGACTCTGACTTTTGATCATGTGAACAGGGCAAAATTCTAGCTATAGTCCCATATGGTTCCTTATTCGGCAGAGTATATATCAACTAAGTTAGGCCAAAAGGTGAAAACAAAATTTCAAAAACAACAGTAGTTGGTATTAATTTTACGTTTAATTTTTTAATGCTAAATAATTATAAACAGAACAATCAAATAATTGAATTGAAATAATCCCATTTTGAACCTTATGTTTGTTCTAGGAGTAAAGTGGCCGAAAAGTTTTTTTGCAATAATAAAACGTGAAGTGGGCCAGATACCTCGCATTGTAAAACGAGGCGGTAACTAAAACTGCAATACAATGGGTGATTTAGTGTTAAGAGATCTTTGCAGTTTTTGGTAGCATCAATTTTTAAATACGTCTGCCAAATTTCATCAAAAATTTGTTGTCTTATTTTAAAACGTTAAGTGGTTCTCAATAACGGGTGAAAAACTGCAGAGTTGTGGAGAGGCTTGGTTTCATGTCTATTTTGAGACAATAATTCATGCAGACATCACAGAAGACAATGAGTCAGCTAATCTTCAGTGGCACCTAAAAATCGTCTGACAAACTTTTTTCTTTTGATGTAAGTATTATGACTCAAATGTCTTGAGCTGAAGCTTTCATTGAAAGTTGCGAGTTTAAACCACACTAAATAGAACCCAGTTTATTCATCGTTTATTTCTGCTACATACCTTGTCAAACTTTTGAAAAGTCATTAACTGCGCAAACTCACAAATAATTATTTAGATGAGTGGGTGAGGTTTGTCTGGTTAAAATTAAATTGCTAACAATTTTTATTTTACAGCAAAGAACTTTATTGCAGTGACAATTTCTGTGTCCATCAATCTGTTTGAACTTATTCTGAAAGCGTTGAAAAAATAGGTTGCCATGCATGGGTATTGAACACACAGCTTTGTGCATATATAAATATAGAAGTGACAACTCATTAATACGGTGTAATTATTCTCAGTGCACCATGATATTAAAACTACAAGTAAAGTAAGTTATAATAGTTGAAACAGTGTGGCCCAACTTGATTATTATCTGCGAATGTTCATAATGTAAAGATTTTTTGACCCAAAACTTTGTTTCATTTTCACCACGCAGTCGAAAATCACAAAAAAGAGTTTTAATCACATTTCAGTGTGCGTTAAAAGGTGCATCACCATCGAGTTGCATTCATGATTTTGAGGCAACTTTTAGAAAACATAGATGCAATTTTAATATTTCATTCGTGGGAAGACAACTGCTTATCTGACTTTTTCAAAATCTTTTTAAATTAATACAAATACTTTGAAAATCGATTACTGTAACGCAATATGATTTTAAAATGTTCAATGGTCTGCAATGAGCAAACTCTTTATTTATAACAACTCTGTTTATAATAGAATTTTCTTTTCATATTTAGACTAATGATTCAAACTGTTTAACTGGTTTTGAAAGTTATATTATAAATGGTTTGTTTGAATGCGTGAAGTATATATGTGAAAACATTTCAACGAACAAGGTTGCATGAAAGTGTAAACAGAAACCATCCACCACAGCTACGTCACATTTGAGCCATTTTGGAAAGAGAATCCAAACTACGGCGGTCTCGTGTGGCTGCGATTAACTGTTCGTTTTTGAGCTTTTAAGAGCTTGTAATCACATTTCCACATATTTTGCACCTAAAACATAACAGAGTAAAACATGGTGAATCTTTTCATATCAAATAACTGCAATGTGAATTTTGTTGCAAGTCAACCTTTAAGGATGTGTCTGCGCATACATTTTTACTGACTCACCAACCTCTGAACACAATATAGTAACAGCAATGCAGGATAATGACAAGAAAATAGATCAGAGCTATACAGAATGGTATGGGATTATAGACTTACATTACAGCATAATACAGGACAATCAACTAGCTATTCAGGATAATGATTTTAGCAGTATGGGTCACACAAATATGTATAACATGTCATATATATGTATAAATGTCATTACTCTATAACAGTATTCCGAGACAAGTCTCCTATCACGGCAGGCATTGTCAGTTTTAGTACAGAAAGGCTAAGCGTAAAAAACATAGGGGCTTATAGCTCTAAAATGTCAATTAATTAGAAGTTTGGCCCAGTCTTAAAAAATAATTGTAAAATTCACCAATCATTTAAACATTTTTAAATATTTAAAAAATTTGCTTTAGAAACAGGTAACTTTTAAACTACATTTATAAAGCCACTTTCAAAGTTGTTACACATTTTCTAAAAGAGGTTGCTTGACTAAAGTTTTATTATACCACATGTATGTGGCACCTACATAGAAAGAAAAAATATCCTAAATACAACCACATTGTGTTTGAACATATCTGCAAATAGCTAGCCGATCCCGACCAGTCAATAGGTGCAAACATCAAAAATTACCATGAACGCTCTTACTGGTAGCATAAAATGCAGCATCCTTGTGTCTCCTGATGCAAATTTGAATGAACAAAATTGTTCACATTAGACATCGCACTAAAGCAGGCACTTAACTAGTAGTTTGGAATATTTGAACTTTAACCTTTTAGCGTGAATTTGATTTCTCGGACAGAAAGTATTGGGACTGGAAAGAATAATTCTTATAATAAGGGCTGTGTCTGTTGTTCTGTCTGTTTGAAACCAAGCTTGGGGCATTAGGAAAACAATTCTTGCACTGAGCGAGGTCAGATATCTGGTTTCACAAACAAGCTCACTACCAACTGTTGCACTGAACCACTTTGTAGGATCATGGAATAAGTATGAACATACTGATTACACATGAAAACATCTTTTGGGACTTATTGCTCACAACAAACAAGTAAACAAGGAAATGGTATATACGCTGGTTTAGTTTAATTTTTACTTAGTCTATGTTAGATTATGCAAGTTATGACACGTGTGTCTCTATCATGGTCTGTACTTCTTAGCCTTTACTCAATATGTTTCATTTCAAAAAATATATTTTATACTGAGTCTGGGTTTTTAATACAGTGTTACAAACTTTTCACTCTGTTTCTAAATTTCTGAGTCTGACTCTGACTCTGAGATCGAAGCTGATGTTGAGTCATATGAACATCACATGAAATTAATTTTAAAGATGCAAACAAATCTGTATATGAATTTTTAATGTCTCTTCAGGAGCATAAAGATATGAACTTGTGTTGCCATTTACAAATCAACACTAACAATATAAATTATTTGCAGGTGACTTACCTCTACATTTACAGTAAACCTAAAACTTGAACAGAGCAACTATATTGAAATGTGTTGGTAATCAAAATAATAAAAATTATAACACGGTATGTTATGACAATAATCAAATTAGATTAAGGAATTAATTAATTTCCAAAAAACCAGCAAATATATTTATATGTTATCTTTTTTTAAAATGGTGATAGCATTAGGACATTGTGGCAAAAAAATGGTCCAGAGTTACTTTGCCTTTTACAGAAATGCAGTAGAGGCTCCTGTGGTATTTACCTACTCTGGCGTAAATTACAGATAATGTAAAGAACTTATATGAAGTTTCTTTCTTCCTACTATGCAAAAAATTTCCATAAAACGTAAAATGTCATGTCGGATGAGTTCTCAAATTCAATATGAATGTTAGTATGTCTCACTGCCATTGCTAATCACCCTAGAGAGCAAAGTCGTGCATTTAGCGTTATATTCATTCTTTACAACTTTCGCAACCCTCTAGTTCATCGTAAAACATCATTAAATGTGTTAATAAAAAGATAATGAGATAGCTGAGCAATTGTTAATAAATAGAAAGGCGATGAATTGGTACAGATGTTACAGCCTCGATATACTAGTCTAAATATCACAAGTTGCAGCATCGTTGAATTTTGTCTTTCATCCTTACCTTGATCTCTGGATACAGATAGACAACAAATGGGTAGAACTGTTTTTAATAGTAAAAACATTTTGTGTTTTTGTTATTGTAGTCGTACAAGTATTTTTTATTATTTTTATTTGGCAGAATAGTCTTTGCTGTTTAGAAGAAAATAATCAAATCATTTTAAAAGAATGTCAACAATACGCATTCCCAATCAACTTGTTTTAAAATTACCACAATCATGGTGTATAAAACCAGTGAGATTGATCATAAAAATCAGAAAAGTTAAAATAAACGAGTTAAGTCAAGTATTTCCCTTTTGCATGACCACATTGGTCAATTTGGAAAGATCTTGGGAAAGATTAAGAAATTTACCCGTGATTTACTGTTCTTATAAAATAAATTCCTGACACCGTAAATGTTCCTGGAACAATTTTTTTATGTTGTATGAGCCCCTACTGTACTTGTGTGTAACTGTGAGTGGGTCTTTCTGAGAAGGATTTTTTTTAATAGCGAACGTATTACTACTTTCAATAATTTTGTGGGTTATAGTTTGAGAATGCAGTCCTTCAAAAGCGTCAGTAAAACCAGATACAACAGAATTATTGGCTACAGTGCATGCAGTTTCTACTAAATTAATAGTGATACAAACAGGGAGCCCTAAAAGGTCTGTCTCCTCTTGTTCAAAAACTACAAAAAACTGTGAGGTAAAAGTCTGCCTGTCTTCAAGCATGTGTGCTACTTTTCCTATTACAGTGAGTGTGTGTCGGCTGAGTGGGGTTAATGCTTGGCTATGCTGTTCTATTTCAGTATTGCTAAAACTCAAGCTAACATAAATTGATTTGGGCATTACCATACAAGTAGAACTAATGTCTGCTTTAATTCTGCGTTTGTTTTCCTTACAGTTAGCTGCTATATACCATTATTTAGTGTTTGACTGACCTTTTACTTCTTGGAGCCTGCCTGAGCTAATGAAATTTGTCTTTCCTGTACGCGTCGCATTGCATACGTTGCTAAAATGTCCCTTAAATGTTTGAATTAATATTTACTTTAATAACTAAATATGTGTAAACATTCACCCTAAAACTGAGACAAACAGATTTAGTGCAGCCTCATAACCTCGAAAGAATGACTTCCAGGTTATTACGGAAACATTTATAGCTATTCTAGAATTTGATGAACAGTATTAGCATAAGCCCACAGTCCGAAGGGATGACCTGTTATAATAACAGCCTACCTAGTATTCCTATGTAATGGAGCCAATCAATTACCATAGGTCATTACCCCAGGACATAGTTATATGATGACTACGCAAGCTCTAGAAAAAATCACTACCATCTGTGACCATCAGACTATCTTAGTGGAAGAACTCCTACACAGTGACTAGCTGTGGTAGAATCAATCCCAAATACGCATATCTTATTAAAATACCTACAATACGAACAAATGAACTAGATGACGGTATAAGTAATAGTTTCCTTTATTTTCTTCGCAACCACACATACTTTCCACAAGGAAAGAGTGATTGCAAAAAGAGCAAAAAGTAGAATATAGAAGTATAGAAAAAAAATCATTCTAAAATGCTCCTACACGCTGATTTATATCCTCTTAGCAAAAATCCTAGGACCAATCAGTTTTCGAAAAGCCCCAAATTGGTGATTACAAAGAACATTCAAACCTGATTTAGATGGATTGCTAAGCTGTTGTTGTTGATTAGTAGCAGCGGCTAAGGTAGACATATTTCACTGGCCACTGTCCTGGTAAACAAATGTGAATCATAATTTTGCAATCACTACTCTAATGGGTACCTTGGCAGGAAAGATACAAAGTGTACAGCCAAACTGCCGAAACAAAATGATCATACTACCCAAGGCAGGTCATACACATACAATACATACATACATCACATTTTAACTTAATTCTTGAGAACTACTTACTAAAGGAATCAAGTTAAAGCTTGATTTTCAAACTGACAGGTGGACAGCATCAGGTGGTGTAAAGGACTTATGAAGGATGTCCTGAAAGATGCATTTGAGGGATATCCAATTAAAAGAACATAGATACTAGGCTATGGGCCGAGCAGGCACAAGAGCTCTAGAAATGATGTTCCATTGGCACCCCTTTTCAGTGGCAATTTCTGCAGTGACTTAGACGAATTTGGGTATGGAGAATTCAAAACTGAAGAGTTACCGCAGCTGCCATTCCGACTTCAATGATAAATTTGATAAAACTGTTTTTTAGGATTTATCTCCCCTGTAAATAAAGTTCCTTCCATAGAAGCATCATATTTGCAACTTTTGTCATAATTATGTGGCAGTAATTCAGAATATCAGTGGTGAAGTCAAAATTCATCTTCTATGTATTTTCGAACATTCCATGTCCTACGATTGGTACACGCACATGTAAACTATATACCTGTATATACATATAGGTATATGTGTATATAATTGTATGGTTTAACAGCTTTATTTTTACAAAAAAAAAACATTCAAAACACTATAATTATGTTTTACAACCTGACAATGATGAATCATGGAAAGTAATAAGATACAAGATAAGTTCATTCATGGTTTGAGCATCGACATGACTTGTGTAGCCGCCTACATGGCTCTCAATAAATTAATTTGATAAACATTGATTAAGCACACAGGCCAAACACTCAGTCAATCTCTAGAAAGCTAGGAAAAACACTTTTTAAACAGCCTGAAAGGCCTGTTTCCATTGGTTTATGCATTCAACTTGCCTACAAGGGCTACCAGATTCACAGAACATGCTATAAAAGACTGACTAACAGTAAAGTTGAGCTTGGTAGGAGAAAACGCAGTGAGGTGAGTATTTTTGTTAGACTTGCGATACTTTACCACTCAAATATTAAAAGTCTGATAATTAGACTTATAATTATTCTATGAAATAATTATTTTATAAAATAATTATTATGTAATTTAAGTGCATAATTAATAATCATCATTAAGATAGAAGGAATGCAAGCATTGTAATCCGTAAAAACCAGTAGTGGTGGCTACTGATCAAGATGCTTGTATTCCGTTTGAAAAATAACTAAATTTCAATTTATCAATCATAGTTTTGCGTAAACAACTTGCTAATTTTGCGAGCGGTGCACCTGTCTACATATGCAGATGGATTGTAGAATGCGACTACTATACAACAGGAAGAACGTGTATTTTGTTGAACTTTGATCAAGATGTGGTTGCTTTAGAGATGGCCTCTCATAGAAAGTGTTTGGACAAGTATATCTGCCTGATGCTCGATACACAACTGCTTATTTGATGAAAATGTTGATCAATCTTGTCTCAACAGAATCAATACGATTGTTCACCACTTGCCTATGGTATCTTGGAACCTTTTACGGACAAGCGGTGGGCAATGTCTCTAACTGCAGTTTGTGGATATTACAGCCCAGGTTCCCAGAGGGCAACTGAGTTAGAAACCTTCTCAGAGGTCTAGTTCATATCTATAACAGACATGATCAAACAATCATAAATGCAGTGACTCCAAGCTATTGAGAATGTGAGTCCATCCTTGTGGATGCCATGGCGCTTATCTACGGCCTTCCTACCATCCCTTTAATATTCCGCCAATTTGCTGATACCATTCTTGATGTGCTTGTTGCTCATACTAAGAAGTACAAGGCTGCTTGTGCGAATTTTGTGATCAAAAACTTGTGCAAGAATAGAGCTACTAAGGCTAAAAAGCTCAATGTGAAAATCTCGTAGGTTTGTACGGTTTCTCTAACTGTGATGCAGTTTCATCCTTTGCAGGCAAAGGGAAAAATAGTCATTGAAAACTCATCAAAGCACAAGTCGATTATGAGAATCATTTAAGTTTCGTGACAACTTTATTTTCTGTGTGAGACTTACACATGCAGACTATATGGCCAAGAAGATAGCAGCCAGGAAAATTGCACAGACTTCAACTGACTAAGGAAGACTTTTTGTGTCTAGGTCTAGGTCAGTCAGTCCCTCCCTTCAATCGCTGAAAAACATGTACATTGTATCAATTATGTTGCAGCTACCTACATGTATATGGAAAGAGGCAACAGCTTAATTTTCAATGCACCATTTCCTTCTTCACATCGGCGGATACTGGGTAAGAAAAACAATGAGTATGCAGTAAAGTGTCATACCAGAATTATCGCCCCACCTGATATTCTACAAGCAGTTTTATGGGAATGTCAAAGAACCAGGTGCCAAGGGAACTGGTGTGCCAGTATCATGGCAAAGCTGCCTCACACAGAGCTTTGCACACGCGTGCACTAAGATAAAACTGAAGCGAGTGCATCAGAGGATGCTGATGGTGAAGACAATGACTAAGAACTCAACATATTGAACAAATAGTCAGGATATGAGATATTTTGAAATATCCCAGCTCTTTTTGTAAGACTGTTGATATTAGCTATTGATAATAATACTAATAATAACGCTAATCATAATCACCATGTTTTACACTGCTTGCAGCGTTCTTATTATTTTTTATGATTCAACAGTGTCAGGCTATAAAACATAATTATAGTGTTTTGTATTTTTTTTGTAAAATAAAGCTATTAAATCATACAATTATATACACATGTACATATGTGTATATGCATGTATATGGTTTACATGTGCGTGTACCCATTATAGGACATGGAATGTTCGAAAATAGATAGAAGATGAATTTTACTTTAACACTGACATTCCAAATCACTGCCAAATAATTATGATAAAAGATGCAAATCCGATACTTCTATGGAAGAAATCTTATTTACAGGGGAGATATATTCTAAAATATCATTTTTATCAAATTTCTCATAGAAGTGGGTATAGCAGCTGCGGCAACTCTTCAGTTTTGAATTCTCCATACCCAAATTAGACTAAATCACTGCAGAAATTGCCACTGAAAGGGGGTGCCAACGGAAATGCGAGATAAGCTGCCTTGGCCCATAGCCTATTCCCTCTATAAGAACATGCTCAGTAATGGGTGTCATTTTTTTTAGTGATATTGGCACACTGCCAAGCACAAGGCTGCTAGGCTTAGCAGCCTTGTGCTAGCAGCTGCTAGGCTGTTGCAAGGCTATAGTCTAGACTGAAAGGTGTTATTATTGGTTATAATCAGTCAATGTGCTTCAGTAACAATGTTTTCCAGATCTGATTATTGAGAGAGCACATTTATTAAGAAGCCCCTACGTACATGAGGTTTTATAGTATGGTACATAAATGTTCCAACGACCAAACACGAGCAGATAGATTGTTTGGGAGATTTATGATAAATGCACATGGGCACACAACACATGAAAATTATTCATCAACGGCCATCACAAACCCTTATACCGAAATTTCATCAACAAATTTAACCATTTTTCAATAGGTTCGTTTAAGTATAATAATGATACAAAACACATATAAGCCTATTTAAATACGTTACCAAGTCTTTATCATTTGTAGAAAATTTCCTAAACCTTACCCATCTGATTCGACTATACATAAATGGACAGATTAATTTAGCCTAAAATTGTTATTAAAAATTGACAAGCCTTATTTTTATTAAATTTAAGACCGGCAAATGAAACGCCGAGCGACAGAGAATAGAACCATTAGGTCATACGCATTTCACAAAAAAACGAGCACATCTCTCCAGTCTATGATATTGTCCAATTGCCAAAGATTTCTGTAATCAACGTAGAAGTACTGGAAAGTCATCGTTTCTTTTTTGCCGATTTCAAGGTAACTGACATTTTGGACACTTATGAGTACTTTGGAATTCCAACTGATGTCCAAAGCAGTGAGAGTAAAGGAAATGATGATTATATTTTTTTAATGATTCCTATGAGATTATTACAATATTTAATTATAAGAATAAGAGTAGTATGTAGAGAGCAGATCTACACACGTTTGCACTTAAAGTGAGATTTTGGGTACATTTTAGCCCGAGAACCTCGGAGAATGGTGTTGTCTGATGGAAAGTTTGGGGGGGGGGGGTAGGTGTGTGAATGTTGGGAGCTAAGGTTATGAAGTTTGAGAGGAATTGTGGGAAGGATGCGGTGCTGGTCGAGAGGAATTGTGGGAAGGATGACGTGAAGAGGGCGATGGTTTCGGGTTTCGATGCGATGGGTTTGGGGTTCAGGTGTCGACGAGTTGAGCGATCGATCGTCGAATGGATAGGGTTGGGTTGGCGACCGGTGGGGTGAACGGTGTTATGTCGTTTCGGTTGAATGAACGCTGATGTTGGACGAGTTCGGGCGTGTCTATTCGTGGAATCGGTTAAGTCTCCCTTCGTTATAAAACTCTTTAAAGATGAGTAATAAGAAAGAGGAAAGTCGAATGATTTATTCATTATGAAAAATTTCTTTTGAGAAGACATGAAGAGTCTTTATAGAAAACTAGATGATATAATTCAAATTTCTCCAATACTATTTATTAGTTTTGGATTTTTTTCGGTTAACGGTGAATTTTTACGAAATATAATTCAATTAGAACATAACCCCTCGGATTGTACTTATGGTATAGCTAGTTATGAAATTATTCAAAGGTTGGGAATTACTGAACGAGTTGTTCAATGGGCTAATCCATCTTCACGGTTAGCGAGATATTGTGTAGGCAACTCAGCTCGTTCAAGGTTTTGTGGAAGGAGAGCATTGCCAATTAAGTTTGTTTGTCATCATCCACATTTCGAAGAAAATAATGGTAGATTTACAGCACCAATTAATACTTCCACTACTCGATCCACCATCAGAACTACACACGCATCCAGAATTCCTACCACCACCACAACTACACTCGCTAGTACAATTCCTACTACCATCACAACTACACTCGCTACCATCATTCTAGCAAGTGGAATCACAACTCTTCCATCATCTGAAAATCTTAAGGAAAATATAACTAATATCCCATTTGTACCAATAACCTCAAGATTATATAATCCGAATAATGAAGAAAGAGAATATGGAAATGAAAGTTTTTCTGTAGAAAGATCCACCATCAGAACTACACACATTTCCATAATTCCTACCAACATTGCAACTACGGACGTTACCACTATTCCAGTGAGCAGAATGACAACTCAGACATCATCTGAAAATCTTAAGGAAAATATAACTGATATCTTATTCATACCAAGAGCCTTAAGATTATATAATCCAAGTGATAAAGAAAGAGATTATGGAAATGAAAGTTTTTCTGTAGACAAATTACAGGATGTCGAAATTTTTTATCATAATCACATGCTGCTGCTAAAGTTGTAATCTAATTTTCATGCTTTCCTAAATTTTTATTCCGCAATGAAAATGATATGTGAATATTGTATTGATTTTTTTTTAATAATAGTATCTTAAAATATACAATAAAATATAAATTCTCCATCTTTGGAGATGAAGATTTTATTTCTAAAGGTTCTATTGATTTGCATATATATTCATTCAAAAAATTCTTTCTTATAAATACTAATTGCCAGTTTTCTGTGGAGTTGAAGAGCTTGTCACTTCAGAATATTGTAATTCTTTCTTATCGAGATAGAAGTATGTGCTGCTTGACTCGCTTTTCTCATCAACTTCTTTTTGTTTTGCATCATCACTGTTCAAATATATAAAACATTGAGGATTGAGAAATGATGAAATAAATGGATAACTATATATCTTTGGTTTTAAAATTCTCAAAATCTACTTACCAAAATATACATTGAGCTAAGCCATCGTATACGTCTTGTCCACATGTACAGGAAGGTAATCCATCTATAGGATTATCCAATGGTAAATCCAATTGCAACTCCGTTTCACTATTTTGAGAGTTTGTTTCTTTCGAGTGGTTTTTTTCATCAGTTTCCTTACTATCTTTTTGATACCAGTTTAATTTTTTGAAAAACCATTGAAAATTGAGAAAAGATGATGTATATAAAACGAATAATTATATATTCATATAAAACTTTAGAATTTAAAATTTCAAAATGTACTTACCAATGTACACATTGTGCTAATCCATCATATACATTTCCACATGTACAGGAAAGTAGTCCGTGTGTACAATATTCCCATGGTGTAGCCCAAATTTGAAGACAACTATCTGTACATTTCCATTCTGACATTTTACCCTTCTCAGAATTCTGTTAGCTTATGAAGAGTGTTATGATAATAATGATTCATTCTCGATTGCTTTATATAGTTGAACGTCTGTAAAACGCTTGAGTGAGTTTAATGAAAATTTATAAATAGATTACAAAACATTCCTCTATGCTTACAATTTCGCGAAAATGAATTTCGCGAAATTACACATATATATTATATAGTCAAGTTTCGCGAAATTGGATTTCGCGAAATTTCACATCATATATATTATATAGTTAACTTTCGCGAAATTGAATTTCGCGAAAGTGAATTTCGCGAAATTGGATTTAGCGAAATTTTACATCATATATGTTATATAGTCAACTTTCGCGAAATTGAATTTCGCGAAAATGAATTTCGCGAAATTGGATTTCGCGAAATTTCACATCATATATATTATATAGTCAACTTTCGCGAAATTGAATTTCGCGAAAGTGAATTTCGCGAAATTGGATTTCGCGAAATAATTATCGCGATATATCGCGATAATATCGCGATATCGCGATATAATTATCATATATATTATATAGTCAACTTTCGCGAAATTCAATTTCGCGAAAATCTGTTTACTATTTTCACCTCATTAATTCCTTTGGACACACCCATCATTCTTCAATTCATTATATAAGCGTTGCATGATCTGATGGAATATTCTGCCTCCTTAACCATCTCTTGATGCCTACTTATATACAGACTTGAGAATTTGGGTCGATCGAGCGTTGATACCATAAGGCTTGTATGCTTCAGCTAGAATTCTGTTAGCCGGCTACTCGCGATTAAGTTCGTTGAGTGTCGCTGTGTTCAGGCTGTTGTGTGGACAAGCACCTTGGCATTTGACCTGATTGTTTACCTAGGTTTACCTATGGAATTCTCCTGTTTGGTTTGGCTTAAGCATTCCATAACAGTCTCTCGACCAGTAAATAGATGAAGATGATGAACTAGTAAAGGGGCATACATGGATTAATATGTGGATTATTTTGAGGATAGCTCCAACTCAGCGTGAGTATATCAATATATAAAACTTATATCAAAAAAGTAAATAATATTTGGTTGTATTTGTTACCAAGTTTATTTCGATATAAAGTATATATGTATATTCAATTGTAAAATATAGAAAAAAATTCATGTCAGTTCTTCTAGTAATTTAACAATTTGGGAAGTTCCTTGAATATGTACATTGTCAACACCTTCATTTTCTTCGTTATTAAGACTTTTACTAATTTTTCCATTCCAATCATATCTATCTAGTATAGTTTTTCGAACTACATGATCTCGTGTATCTGTTTCAGAAATTTTTAGCATAACTGTTAGAAAATCTTCTATTGAACATCCTCTGCTCCAAAATATTGCAAAGAGAAGACAGTAATCTCCACATGTTGTTGAAAGAAATCCTTGGAGTAGAACATCATTCCATCTAATTAACTTTATTCCAGAAAGTTTTAAGATTTGAGCGACATCTGGATATGTTGAAGGATCTCGTCCTGTTGAATCGAAATAATTAATTTTGGATTTTGTTTGAATAACTCCTATCCAGTGTTCTCCTGGTTGATAAGAATAGTGTGTGTTAAAAATATATATTTCTTCATTCGATAAAAATTGTTCTTTAAATTCATTTCTTGCACAGACAGCAAAAAAATGATTATTAGTCATGTGATCTTGGGAAAGAACATCGAAAATATTTGCTGTATTCATCCTTAGAATATGCTTCCACCACTGAGTCGAACGCTAAAGTCAGAAGCGATTTCCATCATTCCATCTTTTTGTATATATGTATTAAGATAGACATTTTCTGGTGTTGCAGCCCGAAAACCGATATCGAATGTTAGTGAAACATGTCTCATTAAATGAAAACCTTCGGATGAGAGATCTCCTGTCAAATCGAAAGCGTATATTGCAAGTCCAGTTTCATATTCAGTCAGTCCAATTCCACTTCCTTCAGAAGAAAGATCTTTTCCCATTGCATTTAGAAGTTGTACATATGGTCGAGTATACATTCTATTTTCAAAATTTGGAGTATATCGTTTTCCAAAAGCTAGTCCATCAATTTGTAGTTCTACATGACTCACATCGTAATGACCAAATTTGAAAGGATTACGATTGTATGATCCATTTTCTCCATCGTGTGATGAAAGTGAAACAAGTATTAAATTTGGTCTAAGTGTGTTATCAGCAATTTTAATTTGAGTATGGGTTAATCCAGTATTCACATTATAAGATCTGGTCTATACCCGAGAAAGAGGATACTTTGCATTAACACCATTAAGTAGTTTTTCGTTATGTAAAAGCTGAATTGTTTGGTTGATTTTTAATTTTCGAAGATGAAGTACACATTTCGTCAACTTTACTTTTCCCCCTCCTCCAGGAGCAGCTCCTGCTGCCATCAAACAATAACTTGGTTTACTTCGGTCTAGTTCTAATTTACATTTCAATCCTGGAATGAGATATCTTTCCTGTTGAAAAATGCTAAGATGGAGTCGTCCAAAAAACTCAAATGTGTTTGATCCTCTAATAAGATTCTTTCTTGCTGAAGTCGCAGTATTATCGAAATCCTCACCATCTTTTGCAAGATTATCATCTTGAAACCATCCTTCTGCTTTTAATTGGTATTGTTTTGCTTCTCTGCTATTATTGAGAAGGGTTTCTATGAACGATCTCATAGGATAATCACTTGAATGTTCAACAACGGATCCATTAATTTTGAATGTTGCTGTTTTGATTAGCGAATGAAAAAACGCATCCCCTGGTACAACATTTACGTTAGCAACAGCATTGTCTAAATTGGAACCATCGTCCTTGACTACTTTTCCTTCGATTTGCAAATATGAATTACTTAAATCGATATAGTGATCTACATCTCCAGGTATTTCAATTTCAATTGGTCCATATTCACTGAGTCGTGACGGACCTAATTCACTATAATATCCGTGCTCCACTGAACTATCATTGTGTGCCCGGAACATCAAATATACCCAAACTTTCGTTTATCGTAAAAGGAGAACCTGATATTTTTAAACCTGTTGAACCAATCTCTCCAGAACTCATCTTTCACTATTGATGTATGTCAATGAAATGAACTAAAAAATATTGAGATAATAATATATAAAACATTTCAAATTTTAAAAAAATATTTGGAGTGGCTTTTCTCCGTCGCTTTTCAGGTTTGCTACGGTTATTTAATTTTCTTTTCCCAGGTTTTCTAACTCTTGGAATTACTACTTCATCTGTTTCTTTTTCTTCTTCTTTTGGTCTCTCTACCATGTTATTAAGATAATTGGATGCAGCATCTAACCCTTTTTTCCCTAATGAGATAGCCGTTTTTTTTGCTAGAGGCGCAACAGCTTTTGCTAATTTTTTAAATATTCCTGATAGTCGTCAATTTCCCATCACTCTTTTTCCTTTATATGGTGTCAATCCGCCATTTCCTGTTTGATTAGAAGTGTAATATTGAATGTAAAAGTTTTTTGTGTCTTCTGGAGTATATGGAATTAATATGGAATTCATTGTTTCTTTCTGAAATGAACCGTTAGTATAACCTTTCCTCCATCAAATGGTACTTTTTCTCCATCATCACTTGTTATAAGGGTCTCTATCACATCAGTAGAAATTTTATCTACTTCAACGTAATGCGCTTGACTGAATTCTGTATAAACTCGAGAGAACTTCTTTCCACTTACTGGGACAACTCGTAACAATCATACATTTGCGTCTCCAACGAGTCTGTTACTTACAATTGATGAATATACGTATAATGATGTAAATCCATAGTTGATATCCGGAGATGTGATGTTTCCATGTTTTCCCACATTATAAGTTATCTTCGGATCTAATCCTAAGATATTTGCGAAATCTTGTGAAAACGAAACCTGAACACTCGAATCTCTTACATACAACATAGATTTGTTGGATATTTTGTCGTATTCGAATTCTATAGTTGGATGGAAATTGAAGGATTTTAGAACATCATGAGGTCGTTGAATTACTTCATCTATATCTTCGTATCTTCCATTTCCAATTTTTATGTCGAAACGACGAAATCTCCCATTAAGTTTCGCTTTTGTGATGCTTATTATCCCTTCTACTACATTTGGCCAATTATTTGAAAACGATATATCTTTTAGAGCAACTTCCCATTGTCTTTCTGTAAAATCTACATATCTGGCTAGTCTAACTGTAAAGTTTGAATTAGTATTTTTAGGAAAGTCACTAAAACTAGCATCAGAAGGAAGAGTTACGAACTCCGACATTTTCAATTCTTTCAATGAAGTTCAATTCCTTATCATCCTCTTTTATTAAACAAAATCTCTTTCAATGACCCAGCTATTGAATGAATCAGGATATCCCATCCATTTAACGAGTATTTCCTTTGTTCTTCCTCGTTTCCGAGTTTTGAGAATTTTCTCGATTCGAAAAAATGCGGGTTTTTTTACTTTCTGTAGTTCATCTTCATAAAAAGTTCCATCAACCGGTTCGTTTGCCAAATCACTTAATTTATAGATAATCGGTCTTTCAAAATCAAGTACTTCTGTAAATTGAAAAATTTCAACCGTCCAATTTATTGTGAAACCTCTTTCGAAAGCTGTTCTAGCTTTACTAATACGAACGTAATCATCAATATAGAATTTGGGAGTACTGTCAGAACTATATTCTCCATTTTCATAAATCCTATTCCAGATTCTTTCTTGATTTTCATAATTTACATCATTCGGTTTTATTCCTATTGTTGTGTGAATAGTATTGTTATATGCTTTTACCATTTGTGGTAAAACATCAATATATCTACGTTCATCTGAATATGTCATGAATCTATACATCTTCATCCGTAATGTTTTGTTGAATCGTTCTATGATGGAAGCTTTAATTGTCTCATTCTCAGATGTAAACCATTTTACTTTATTTTCTTTCAAAACTTTTTTGACATCTCGATTATTAAACTATTTTCCTTTGTCTGTTTGAAAAACTCTATAATTAGTTCCATCAAATACTTTTTTTAAGGCTTTTGCTACCAATATACCTGATTTGTTAACAAGAGGCTCTACCCATGCTTTTCTTGAAAAAACATCAATCATGGTAAGTAAAAATTTAATTCCATCATTTTCAGCTCGATGAGATCTAACATCCATTAAATCAGCCTGTAATTGTTCACCAACTCCTGCAACAATTGTAGGTCTTCTTCTAAATTTCGTTTTTATTTGTTTGTGTAACGTATAAGCATCTTCACCACTTAACCAATCTCTAACTTCTTGTTCGCTTTCTTTTCTCCGAAGTGCTTCAATCAGTTTTCGTGCTCCACCTAATGAAGATGGTAGATCCGGGGTATAATAGAATTCATTTAGCAAGTTGTCCATTTCCTCTTGTTCCTACATAAAGTTTTCGTGAAGACGATCTATTCGAATTGGATTTTGATTTATTTGATAAATTCGAGTTCGACTCCTTGATAATTTTTTCAAATAGGTTATATTGTTTC
Source organism: Watersipora subatra (assembly GCF_963576615.1). NCBI lineage: Eukaryota > Metazoa > Bryozoa > Gymnolaemata > Cheilostomatida > Watersiporidae > Watersipora > Watersipora subatra. Next base: position 9,217,608 of record NC_088712.1, read on the forward strand.
TCAAATGAACTTGGAGAAAAGGGAGAAGATACAATTGAACTATCTTTAACACGAATCTTTCTTTCAAGAAGATTTCGTAAGTTCTCAGGTTTAATCTCTCCTGTAGATCCTGTTATTTTCCCGGTTAAAGAATCATAATTTCCAGACTTTTCCAATTTTTCCAGAAGTTTTTTCGCTTTAGTTTGATCTTGTTTCGAATCGAAGTCTTCAACTATTGAAAAAATGGAATAAGATCTAGAAGAATTTGACGATGGTTCTTCTTCGTTTAACTTCGGTTGTAATAATGTGTCTTCTTTTTTTGGCAAATCTTTTAAAACTGTAGAGTCTTGAGACGAATTATCTTCGGGTAATTCAGGTGTATCTTTCTTTAGAGTTTCTTTTGAATTTTGTGGAGCTGAAGGTGTTTGTGACATCATTGAAATCGGTTTTCGAATAGTCGGAGACTGTTGAATTGGATAACTCCGAATTGAATTCATTTCATCTAAAAAATTTTGAAGTTCAGCTGCATACAAATTAACTTTGTTATAGTCTGAAATAGTGTTATCGTTATTAATTTGACGCATCCTATCTCTGGTCTCCTTAACCTTACTTACTCTTGGATTTTCTAATGGATTAAAACGAAGTGACGAACTATAGCCATCATTGATAATTTTTGAATCCTGTTGACTTTTAAATTGGTTCCTTTTGTACTCGTTTTCAGAAACCAAAAAAAAATTTTTTGTGTACTTAGGAAAGCTCATCTTCCTGCTGAATGATTAATACAAGTTGAGGGATGGCTTTATAATCCGTTTCAATAATCCTCTTCCGTTTTGCAAAATCTTTCGTTTATATTTAAGCGGTTTGTTTTCATCGATAATATTCATCAACTCCTTTTTATGTTGACTCAGAGAATGGTATTGATTTTTCGTTAAAGGTACATTCCCATATATAATATTTTTAACAATTTTAAGTAATGTTCTAATTACTTATTCTTTCATATGAGGTAAAGCAGAACTTGCAAGTTCATCTGTAAAACTGTTCAGTATTTGCAGAATTACTCTGTTTTTTTTTCATTCTCTTAGAAAGTGGAGAATTATTCATGATAACTTAATTATCTTCTTTTTCGTGGTTTAAACAATCCTCCGAGCAATGGTTCAACTAATCCTGGAAGTATAGCACCCGCGATCGGACCTAGTAAAGCCGATAAAAACCCTCCTTTTTGCAAAAGTTGTTTCTTTTCCAAATTCGATGTTCTAGGACTAATCAGTCGAGCGATGTTCGTACTTTGTCGACTCAAAGCTTTATACTGAGCATCAGTTAGTCGTTCTTTTCTTTTAATGAGTAATTTCACACAATCAATAATTGCTAAAATTAAATCCGTTTTAGCATTTTTAATAATTGATTGTTGAGAAGAAATAGAATCTCCAACTAGAGATAATAAAGTTAGTAAATTTCGTTGAATTCTTTTTGTTTCAGCCATATCTATGTGATAATTTTAGTGATGTTATAGTAATCACTCAGAGGAAGATACAGAAGTAGTATGGTGATTATTTAAAGAGAACTTGGAATATATACTTGTTTTATTTAATTATGGAATACCAATCAAAATCGTTTGCTTAATTAGGCTTATAAATAATCATAGGCATAGAGTCAACAGGAGGGAAATTTCCCATAATTCTCATTGTATCATCGGTTTCTTGTCGGAGGTCCAGTCTCATGAAGGAATATGGTGAAGATGTTGCATCTCGGTAGGATTCCTGAAAATATTTAACTTGTCCAGGAAAAACTTGTTTTCCTAAAAATGTGATTGATGTAGAATCCCTGGGGTTTTTTCCTATAAAAAATAGTGACTATTCAACGAAATTGTTCTAAGTTTACCAAAGAATAAGTTTTGTGTAATAATAAAAATACTAATATTTAGAGGGTGACTTTCTCGAGTATACAAATTGTTAGCCATCTTGATATTTGATGATAATTACTCCATTAGATCATCAATGATCATCCATCTATTTTCTCCATCTTTGGGAAAAGTACTCGGATCTTTCAATCCTTCATGAAATTCCACTCCTTTCATATCCTCAAAAGCTTCCTGCCATATTCCATAGCAATATATAATTTCGATCGAAGAAGGGGTAGATATTAATTGAGATTGTTCAATCAACCGTTTAACGAGTTGAGTTTTTCCTGATCCTGTTGGTCCTGTTATCATAGATGTGAAAGGAGAATGTAACCTCACATCAATTGATTGTAGTCCGTCTTTCTCCATGTTTTGATAATTACTAACATTGAAGTTTTCATTTCAACTAATTATAATGATGAGGAGATGTTTCAAAAATCACACTTTCATTATTCATAAGATTTTGAAAAAATACTTCTACATAGTTCACAGTAGCATTCATCTTTTCTCCTGTAATCCGAATAAAAAAATATTCAATCAAAGATGAAGCTACAGTTATTGCAAGTAATATTAAAACCCCTCCAAAAAATTGAAGCAAACTTTGTCGAAGCGGTTTTGATGTAGATTTAGTGATGTTATCAAAATGTTTATGTAATAATACAGCCTCTTCAACTAATCCATCTGTATTATCTTTTTCTTCTTCACAAGATTTGTAAACTTTAGAATTATCCTTATGAATAGTTTCCATAATTTTATATATTTTATATTCCTTCTAGTTGAACAAAATTTTTCATAATGAATAAATCATTCGACTTTCCCCTTTTTTATTACTCATCTTTAAAGAGTTTTATAACGAAGGGAGACTTAACCGATTCCACGAATAGACACGCCCGAACTCGTCCAACATCAGCGTTCATTCAACCGAAACGACATAACACCGTTCACCCCACCGGTCGCCAACCCAACCCCAACCATTCAACGATCGATCGCTCAACTCGTCGACACCCGAACCCCAAACCCATCGCATCGAAACCCGAAACCATCGCCCTCTTCACGTCATCCTTCCCACAATTCTTCTCGACCAGCACCGCATCCTTCCCACAATTCCTCTCAAACTTCATAACCTTAGCTCCCAACACTCACACACCTACCCCCCCAAACTTTCCATCAGACAACACCATTCTCCGAGGTTCTCGGGCTAAAATGTACCCAAAATCTCACTTTAAGTGCAAACGTGTGTAGATCTGCTCTCTACATACTTCTCATAGTGATCATCATAGTTAATTTGCTATTTAAAAAATTTCTATTTGAGATTGTGACGGTTAGGGTTTAAAGTGAAGGAAGTCTACTACTACCTTTCCACTGAAATGATTATAACCGCGTAGTTCATAATTAAACTGTTTTTGCCAAAATTGAAATCATTAAGTTGAAGTAATGATATTGTATATAGCAAAATTAGATTTTTCAAAGCCTTTTTCACTATGAACAGTGTAGCCTAATGTCTCGTTCTTGATTGAAGAAAGATATACAGTGAAACATGGATAACTCGCCCTCGGATATAGCAAACACATGGTTAACTCGACTGGATCTGCTTGGTCCGTTCCCACGCAATGATAAATGGCTCTATATAACTCGAACTCAACACTGTTATAACGAACTGTTTTTTGCCCAACGGCTACCGAAAGGGTTGCTATTGCTTTAGGAAATCACTTTATTCCAAGCCATAGAGGTAAACCTCAACTTTTCGTAATTTACAAGCGTCGTTATTACCTCCATCGGCAAAATATTTTTGTCAACGACTGTTCTAAAGGTTTGGTGAAATTTGATTTATACTGCTTTACGATGAATAGCACGGGCTAGCCGGATCACGGGCGCAAGTATTTTCGCCACGCACATACAAAACAAAAACAGCATGTTGTTTTTGTTTTGTATTTGCGTGGCAAAAATCCTTGAGTGCGTGACCCGGCTAGCCCGTGATGAATAGTTTTCCGACGTTGATTCCGTGTTGAATTAACGTCGGAATGTTGAATGTTTAAAACGTCTTAAAAATTTTAATTAAACGTATACGTTGTTTTAGCTAAAAAAACTATTCATCTTTTGACCTAAACACAAAACACGTGTGTACATTCAATAAGTATACATTCAAAAAGCGTGAGTGATATACAATTTACCGTAAAACTTTTAATTGAACTGCCTCGGAGTGTTGCTCTTAACGAATCCCAGATAATGTAAGGTAATCTTTGCATAAACTTCAAGAAAGATCGGCAAAATTGATCGTGGGTAAAACGCTCAAAAGAAAAATATGTCTTTTCTTTGAGCATTTCAGCAACGATCAAGTTTTGCCAATGTCAATCTAAATAACGTCCTGGCAATGACATCACCTCAAACAACAAACCAATCTCAAGTGATAGAAAAATCTCTATAATTTTTGATAAAAACGTTTTAAACTTTACATTAGAAGCATTTAATTTGAAACAAGCCATTTGTGCTTTTGATTTATATTATAATTGGTATATGTTCATGTATCTACTAATAAATAAGTAAATACATGGACTTGTGACAGTGCTCTGATAACTTGAACACTCTGATAATTCGAACACTTTTGCTCAGTTTTTAGAAGTTTGAGTTATCCGAGTTTCACTGTATTATGTTTATTTTTCCTGTTTTCATCATATATGTTAGTAAGTTTTGTAGCTTAACCATTAACCTTCTCATTGATTGTATTAGTATATTTGTATATTTTTATTAATATTTTGCAATACACAAGGACCACTAAATGGATATGAACAATACTACTTGCATAATAAATACGATGTGTAAAGATAACTGTAAAAGTGGTGATGAGAAGATCAACAATATTGCTGACATTGTCTGAAAACGCTCTATGAGCTAAATAAATGGCCTGTTCTGTTTAACATTTTGAGTCAAGCAGCATGAACCAAAGGTTTGTTGTAGATACAATCTAAAATGTCATATAGGTGTCATGATGGTAGGTGAAGTAAGATAAAGGGGTGAAGTGGTGAAGAAGGTGAAGTTCACATACTTCACAATAGGTGAAGTAAGATAAAAAATGGAAGAGTTACCAAACGTTTTCAAAATTTATCCGGTGCAGACAGCTACAACTCATTGGTTGTGAGTTGCAAATGTAGGAAATAGCTATGGCTGCATCTATACACCATGATTAGAATATTATAGAGCTATCCTACATGTAACTGTCTGACCACAAATTTCATGTGTTCCTCTAAACTCCTATCTACTTATTAACATCGGCTTTTTTTTTCTTGAGTTTTCCAATTACAGAGATCTACTGATTCATAAATAGTTTTACCACTGGTGGTTTTCTGTTACACTTTTACTACATACTTTGTTGGGTTACTTTGTAATTTAGCATTTCAATGAGCACCTGCATGATGCGCATCTAACTCTAACACTTGACCCCATAGGTGAAGCATTTACCTAATTATTGAATCTATAAATACCTACGCAGCTTGTCATGCTAAGCTTAGCAGCAACTGTTCGTTCGGGCCATTTGATCATTGAGACTGCTCAGATCGAAATACAAATGAATTTGGCATGAAAATGTTTAGAATGGAATAGTTATTGATATTTCAATATGCATGATACGCAAGTGCCGTTTTCATCATTTGCAAGCATTAGGCTTACGGATGCGAAAAAAATTCGAACTTGCTTAGCTTGCGGAGTTATGCTCTTTCCTTTACACTTTTAACCTGCGGATTGGCTCAAATTTTCAGATCAATTGTGTCATGAGAACACAGTGTACAATAAATACACTGGGTTTTATTGTTATGTAATCCGCTCAACACTGCTCAGACAACTCATTAACAGTTGATAACAGTTATACTGATAGGCAATTATTGTAACTGAGTAACTCGCAACTGAGTAACCCATTAAGAGATTATTGGGTACAACATATTGGGTACAACATATTTTTGGCGCGACCAGGCTTTGAACTCGAGATCCTTGCATTCAAAGAGTTATATTTTATGCAATCTACCTATATATTTCTCAAAGTTGGTTGTATGTGTATTCGTGTAATCGGGCATCGGCGTATTCGTGTATTCAACTATTTGTTGTTTTGATTGTCCAGCTATAACTATTGTTTTAGCATTATGTCAACATGTTATGATGCCGCTGTTAAGAAAATTTTCTCTGTTAAGCTCAATTATTATATATGGGGTCAAGGCCACTTCATCTCACGCAATTATTTATGGGAAGAACTTCGACATTCTTTCTCCATTCGGTTAGACAAAGACAGTATGATCTCTCATTTTTAAATTTGCTCCAGGATCGATTGTGCAGTTGTTTTTGTACTGTTTTTGGGTAGTTTAAATAAACTAAGAATAAAATTAAAACAACTGTGATGGTTTTCAAACTTTGTCAAACAACTGTAACTTTCAAACTTCATATCATGAGAAAAATGTTTTGTGTAGTTTGAATAACTAAAAAAATTAAAAACAACTGCAAAAATTTTTAAACTTTGTCAAACAATAGAACTTTCAAAATTCATATCATGATGAAATTATTTTGAGTAGAAATAAGTAAAAAAATTGAGTCAAAGTCCATATTAAATCAAATCGAATTAAGAGTCGAATTCAGTCAAATAAATTAAAAAAAGTAAAACAACTGTAAAAGGGATTTAGATAAAAATTTGAAACAATTAGCAAGTGACAGTTAAATTGAGCCACTTTTGCTACGATTACAAAAGAAGATCATTCGGTAATTTGGTAATGATACAGTTTGTACAAACTGAGAAAACAAAATCAAAATCCTGAATATGTTGAATTAATAATAACCCTTCTTGCATAGAAGCGTGTGTGTATAAAAAAGGTGCTGTTTCATCAGAAAGTATCCATCAAAACATTTTCTCATGATATGCAGTTTGAAGGTTAGAATGGCAAATGTCGTTATATGTTAAATAAAAATCAATTTTCTGGTCAAAGACTTATTTATTACTCAGGAAACTGGTACAGCTAGTCCACAAATAACATACACAAAATCTGAGTTTTTGGTACAGTCTCTATAGTGGCAACACAATTCTTTTTCACTTTTTCTGCTGTTGCAAGGACTGAAGCTTCATATCAGAACAATCAGGATTTCAATACAATTTAATTGTCATAATTACTTTTACTCAAAAAACTGCAAACTGATTATGTACCCATAAGCTGGCATTTAACAAAAACTGAATTTTTAAAAAGCAACCTACAGAAAACACAAAAAATACTGAGCAATTGAACTTTGTATCTTTTCAGATTATATATCCTAAGACACTTATATTTTGCTAGTATCTAGTTTCGTGAGTAGCACACAGAGTAAAATTTCGCTGCAACTTAATTTTGCAGCTCTGATGAGTGCGAAAATATAGTGATGTGAAAATAAATACAGTGGAACAAACAAATTAGATTTCTCAGGTCCGGTCCGCTAGTAAAAAAAGTTTTTATATTTGCTACTAGTTTGTATTTGTAAACCGCAGGTATAAATGTGTGGCAGAAATCGATAATTCAACGTGATCGCTTGCTGCCATTTGTTTCTTGGACTATCAATGACGTCTCGGTCCTTTCCGTCGTGACCGATATGGTACCAATATTAGATCTCAAGTATTTATAGCAAGCGATGGCCATGGCACGTTTTGAGTTCACTTGCGGGCTGAGAAGATTCTATGTTTATCGAGAATTCTGGACTCCAGACATGGAAGACGTTTTGACAGTATGTTATTAAAAATATCAGAGAAGGAAGGCAATTACTCATGGAGTTTTTTTTGTTAAGGAAACAAATAAAGATTTGATTTAATCGATGAACAAAAATAATTAAATTTATTATTGCAAAAATTTATCAAACACCATATTAAACAGATTTCAGAAAATCACCAATGGTTTCTTTAACTTTCTAGCAATAAGTTTCCAAAGCTCATAAAATACTTGTATAACTAATCAGCTCCTACAGGTGATAAAATATAGGTGTTGGCAAGTAGACTTGTTAGCTACCAGATCAGATGGGTGTAGACAGCCTAGTCGTTACATAGATGCACCAATCGCAACCAGAAAGTGAAATGCTGCTAAGGTGTACTTTTTTATCAGTCTGGGCTCGATGTGAAGTGATCAATGATTATTCTTACTAAACTCAACTGTCAAGACAACTTGACATAAAAAGTAAAAAAATAATCATTGACCACAAACATACATAGTAACAACAATATTTGTGTTTTTCACATGATCATTATCACATGCTCTTGGTGTTGTTATTTATAGGTAGAGCTAGAATCAAACAATGGGATGGATTCATTTGCCATTGGAGTGCAGACCCAAGTTAATGGGTGTCTCAGAACAGTTGGTCATCTGCCACGGGAGATTTCACGTCATATGACGTATTTTGTAAAACATGGTGGGCTGGTGAAATATTTGATGCATTCTACTGCCATAAAGAAATCTCCAATACTCCTTGGTGGGCTGGAGATTACTATCAAAGTGTGCACCAGTCACACAATCAAACAATACTTGGATAGGTCAGTGACTGTGAAGGAAGCTCAATTATTGTCTATTCCCAATGATAATGCAATATTACCCCTGCCTTAATCGTGACCAACCACTTGTTGCAAATAACACTATCAGTGAATAAGCTTTTATCGTGACGATTTGACAGTTTGCATTTCTATGGCTGTGGGGGGAGCTGGTGTAAATTTGACATTCAATTTAAACGATACATATAATTTTGCAGAATTAAAGAGCTGCTCCAGCCATCCATTGAAGACTGGAATAAGAAGCAAGCCAGTGCCTCACGTATTCTTCCTGCTCCTACCAAATCCCTCACAAGGCATGCATCAAGCTCTGATGAAGAAAGCTCCTTAACGGCCAGGAAGAAAAGAAGTTCCAAATTGATTGTGTTATCCGATTCAGATTAATTATTTTTACATAAACATACTTTAAACTTATTATATTATGTATATTATATTATTAAATTATATTATAAACTTCGAGTAGAACAAAAATCAAAATTTACTTAGCCAATTAATAAACAACCAGAATTTCAGTAGAGTTGACCAAGAAACAATTCATGGAAGAATATCATTAGGTCTACTGCTATTCAAGTTTGCGGATGGGTCATCATCTTTGGGGCCTTCACGGACTGCATCGGAAACCCCTGCAGCCTTGAAACCATTGGTGAGAATTTGAGTCTGCTCCGCCTGATTGTAATGGTGGTAAGCCCTCACCATCCACTCACAACTTAGTTCCCTGAGCTGTACTCCCGATTTCAGAATTGTGGTAGCCAGGTCCCCACTGTCATCCTGTGAAAGCGTGTGCTCATACCAGTCATTGAACTGCTTGTTAACAAAATTCTTCAATGACTTGTTCACACTCAAATCCAGCGGCTGTAGGTGGTCCGTGAAACCGGCTAGAACATGTACTACAATAGCATTCAATGATTTGCACTTTTCTTTGAAGGAGGCTGTGAGATGTCCTTTAATCTTATCAAATATGAGTAAACATTTCTGTTCACTACCATGTATCTCCCTCTGGGATTCAGTATGTGGTCGGAGAAAATGATCTGCATACTCACTCATAGTCTCCTCATTGGACCAATGAGTTGCATTGGCCGTTATATGGACAGACTGTGGACATGGGAATTTAGGAGTAGAGCGTTTGGTTAATCCTTTGTATATCAACTGGGGTGGCAAGAAGATTCCACCCATGGTTATTCCTGCTACACATGTGAGATTTCTTTTATCTCCTTTACCGTTGATCGACACACCACTAGAACCTTTAGTAGCCATAATATATTTCCCTATCGAAACGTACTCGATGGTGGTCTGATCAAAGTTAATGATCATGTTTGGTGGAATGTTGTGAAGATGGCACGCTGAAGCAATTTCATTTGTGAATTAGTGCTTGATTTCCAAAAGCAAGCTCCTAGGAACTTCCAGTTTGCCTGTAGTGGCAGCCCGCTTAGAGAATCCCATCCTTCTGAAGAGTGAGGCAGCCCACCCTTTGCCCAACACATACTTATGCTCATTCGAAGGATCGATTTTCCTAATCAGTCTATGCGCTATTCCAATTACAGTACGGGTGTTGATAACTCCACCCTTCTCTCTGAGCTTTGTCACAAGCTCCTTTACCTCTCCGTCATAAGTGCCAAGATTAAGTGGTCTGCCTGCCTAAAAAATGCAAACCGTTTATAATATATTTTATAACAAAAAACACACTTGACAGCTACATCTGTAACAATGAAAGCGTGCTAGCATTTAGGTCAAAACTGGCCCATACTAGAGGGGTGGAGGTGCGGGCATGCCCAGGCTAGGAGTGGCTGCTAAGTTGTACTACCACCTCGTAGGTAGTACACAGTGACAATTAAGCCAATATGACATGGTGACAAGGAGGTAATGTGAATGTTTACTTGTGATATACATCAAAGATATTGTTTTGGAATACTAGAATTTGTTTTAAAAAAACCTTCGCTTCTGATAGTGTTTTAATGGAGTGAACACTCTCATCAAAATTAGCCCCATTTTCTCGCTGTAGTTTCTTCTTCGTGTTCTCGTATAAACCCCGCCATGTTCTTATTGTTGCACCTGGAATATGGGGGTATTTGAGCTGCGTGGCCTTCACAGTGTTTGCTGCAGCAAATCTCCCTACCATGGCCCTGAACTCTGGTGTGTACTGCTGGTAACTTCCCCTTTTATTTGTGTAGAGTGAAGGATCAGCAAACTACAAAACAAATGAGTGCTTAGAATGTTAACTAAATAATTACCTGGTAATTAATTACTTTAACTAGCTAATTAATTAATATGTTAACTAAATAATTTATGTAGTTGTTATACCAACTCCACTCAAAGAAAATCAAATACAGTACATGTCTCATAAAAAAGAAAATAGATAACAACCAACATCACAACCATAACTGTATAACATGGTTGGACCTGGTGAGGGTTGTTATCGTTTTTGGTTGGCAATAAAATTCATCACTACAATAAGTATTATTTAATTGTATGACTTCACCTACCAGACTTTCATCCTCATCAGTTACAAATTCGGTGACTAAACTGATATCATCATTTTCTTCGTTTGTCTTGGCTTTTCCAAAAAAACTTGTTATCTTAATTTGCTTTGCCATGCTGCTCATTCGGTGTATTAACGAATTTACTAGAAATTTCCCAATGAGCTCAATCACACACAAAATTATCTGCATTTCTATTATCACGATTTTATTGTGAATATCAATGAAATACAGGCCCGTATTCCCTTGGACAGCTGGCCGGCTAAGACGCCCCAACTTTTTAGGAATTTCATAGTTCAACGGCTATAGAAAGGTTTTTATCGCTGTAGAAAATCACTTTATTCGAAGCCATAGATACAAATATCAACTTTTAGTAGTTCTTAGGTGTCATTATTATCTTCATCAGTGGCAAAATATTCTTGTTAACGACTTTTATAAAGGTTTGCAAAATATCAGTTTTACCAAACATCTGCTTGCCCATGTCCTACTTAATGAACTTGAAATAAAATCGGCAAAATTGATCTTTGTTATAACGCTTAAAAGAAAAAGATGTCTTCTTTCTGAGCTTTTTAACTGCATACAAGTTTTGCCTGTTTTAATTTTAAAAGGTTTCGTCAGTCACATCGGCTAAAACAAAGCAAATCTCAAAAGATAGAAAAATGTTGATACTTGTCGATAACATTTTTTAAAACTTCACGTGAGAGGCCCGGCTGAGGCCCTACATAAGAGAAACCTGTTGGGAGCTTACAGCACCCCCCCTCCTCCACACACGCAGATGTTTATAACTAGTCGTCTAACATTAGCCCCCCAACTTGCAACCAGTGAATACAGGCCTGTGTAGAAAATAGCTATTTAATTTCAAATTTTCGTTAGTTCGTTACGATAGTTTAGTTTTGCGCATGAAATTTTCGCATGATGATGACTCCGCGAAAACGCGAAAGTTAGATGCCGCGAATACTTAAGTGTCCTAGGGTATACTGATAAGATTGACAACTCATAATAATAACACAACTCCTGGCCAGAAGTATCAGTTAGTAAACATATGGATTATGACTAGAACTGTGAGTTGAACAGTTACTCTGCAGGTCATCATGATAAGTTTAGCATGCAAACAGTCATTCAGTCAAAGTTCAGAATCAGGAAAGTAAACTGTCATTAACAAGATAGTTGTAGGAAGTTTATTTTAGTGTTGTGTACCTGATTGTTTTGGTCAATTTATATACATAATTGAACTCGGAAGCCTACATAGCCAATAACAACAGGTGGTATTGGACCTGGTACAACTTTAAAGGCATTTGCCCGCAATCCATTACAACGACTGCGATTAACCATTTAATTTTTTCGCTTTTAGGAGTTTCTAATCACACTTCCACATATTTGGTACCTACAACGCAGCAGAGTAAGACATGCTGAATCTTTTGATACCAAATAACTGTAATGTAAATTTTGTTGCAAGTCAACTTTAAAGTACATTGTATTAATGATCATAAGACTTTGCTAGTGTTTGAGACAGCTGGTAGTAGTTTGCATTGAGTTTCCATTTTGCTGTAAAGAAGCGGCAGGTCTAAAGTTGTAGTTAATTTTATGTAAAATTTCTTTCTTTATTGCTAATACATGCTACAGTGAAGGCTTCACATATGATCTTGCTTATTATGTTTATTATTATGTTATTCACTGATAACTGGTCATAAAACTTGAGTTTGTTGGAATAAACTTCTTGATAATTTTCGACCTGATTGTTCGAAAATATCTTGATACCAGTTTCTTTCTTCTACTGCTACTACTAAATACTTTGACATTGTCTCCAAAATCATATACCAACAAATGCTTTTTGAATGGTTAACTCACAAGTCTTACACTGTCCAGCTTTCAAATTTGCGTAAAATGTGATTATAATCTGTACCGCAAGCAGGCAGTGTAATTATTTGGTTAATAATCAAGGAAAATTCAGAAGCTAACAGCAAAAGAAGTACACAGAGAAAATGCCTGACTCTGAGTTTTCCAGCATTAAATGGTTTGGCTTGATCTATACATTTGACGTCAGATTTACTTTCAACTAGAATTGTTAAGTACGACGTGTCAGCCAGTTTACTTTTTCAACAGCATGCATCTGTATAAACTGATAGCCTCAGGCTTGAAAACTATGTAGTGCCATAATATATTGTGTGAGAAATGGCTGACATTTAAACACAGGCAATATACAACTACTACCCTAGCTCTGTGCTATAGTTCGAATGTAAGCTACACAAACAGTCTCTATAAGTAATAGCCTTGATGCAGCCATGTCATTGTTACATGTTCTTTAGAGTTCCTTTCCAAGTTATTCAAATGCACATGAAATGGCACTTCTTTTATTTTGTTAGATGCTATTGGCTGTGATTTTGTTGGTGTGTATAATTGTCATACCACTTTACCCTTTTACTGATTTGCACTTGTCTTAATACTGTTGCCTTAATTTCTAAATTTGCTTTTTGCAACCACCATGCTGATTCCTTAGAAAAGCTTTTGTTTATAGTATTAACATCTACAGCGCATTACAGAAACCAGACAAAAAGCTTCTCAAGTGTAAAGAAGGATGGGCTATCAATGACTAACACAAATATTGCAGACTTGTTTGAGGAAAACTGCTCACTTAAAGAAAAAGTGTGCAAAATTAATAATTATCCAAACTTAGAAGCTTGGATGAAACTAATCATATATCGGTGTACATACTACTTTTTATTAGACTAAGACTGAGCACAACGCAGGTCGGGTACAACATATATTTCTATTGACTTTTATACTGTGCTATTATCATTGATTAAGCTATTCATGTACAGTCTCTTAGGCTAGGCTTATTATCAGTTGGAATGCATTGTGTGAGCAGTTTCATTTCATATGTATGTTCCGTGGTTACTAGGAGAAAGCTACTGCTACTACACTTTGACCGGTGGGTGGAGATATTTCTTATGTCTATCCTGAAAGGCATCTTTAGTCATAAGATTATTATTAATTTAATGAAGCACTTGAATATCCTTGTACTAATCACTTAGCTGGTAAAAACAAACAATAAATGTCTGCAAGTGAACTATTTTATAGCCAGTAATTTGTTTAGGTACATTACATTGATTAGCGCAGGACTTTGCTAGAATTTGAGCTGGCGGGTGGTAGCTTGCAATACACTCCAATTTTGCAGTAAAGCAGCATGTATGAAAAGGCTTGATATCAATGTCATACAAATTTAAATTTTTGAATGTTATCACTCACTACAGTAAAGCCTAAAAATAGTATTTTATTTGTTATATAACAAATAATTATATATATATTATATATATTATATATACATATAACACCGATTATCAATGGATAATATATATTATCCATTAATAATCGGTCATATACTACTGAAGTTTATTGGAAGAAACATATCGATAATACTCCACTTGGTTGTTCAAAACATCCTAACACCAGTTTCTTTCTCTTACTGTAATTAGTACTAAATACTCTTAAATTGTCTCAAAAACCATATTGCACCAAGTGAATGTTATATGAATAAATGGTTAACTCAAAATTATTTAACTTTCCAGCTTTCATCATTGTATAAAATGTGATTATAAATTGTACTGCATGTAGGCGATGTGATTATATGGTAAATGATCACAGAAATTCATAAACCAACAGCAAGAGAAGTACGCAGAAGACAATGGCTGACTCTGTGTTTGTCAGCATTAAATCGTTTGGCTTGATCTGAAAGCTTGACTTCCCGTTTCCTTTCAACTAAAATTGTTGAGTGTGATGCTTCAGCTAGTTCATTTTTTGACAGCGTGCATCTTTATAAACATGAAACATTATGTCTAAATTCTCTGCATTGATATATTACGTATGTTGTTTGAGAAATGATTGACCTTTAAATGCAGACAGCATAGCCTACTACTATTACACTAGGACTGAGATATTGTTAAAATGTAAGTTACACCAACTGTTTCCTTTGATTCAGCCGTGTTATTGTCACATGGACTTGACAGTGTTTGTCCAAGCAGTTGAAATTTCCATGACATGATAACACCTTTATTTAACTAAATGCTATCCGGTGTGATTCTGTTTGCCAGTACAATTGTCATACCATTTTACTAAACCATTCATTTGTACTTGCTTTAATACAGTTGCCCTAATGTCTGAATTTCATTTTTTGCAGCCAGTATATTGATTATTTAGAAAAAATTTTATTTGTACAATTAAAAACTGCAGCACATTACTCTATGGTCTATGGACTTTAGACCATAGAGCATAGAGCAATGACCATGCGTCATTGATAGCATAGAGCGTAGACCATGCTTCATTGATAGACCATTGTTTTATAGAACAATGGTCTATCAATGACCCACTTAAATAATAGAGAAGGCATAATATTATTATGCTTTATTAGTTATCTTGAGGTGTTGACTGATGTTTTAAAAAAAGAATCAAGGAGATTGACCCACTAGAAGCTGAGATATAGACAGCCAAAGACAGGTCTACCTAATAAAGGATCAGAGGAAAACCCTTCGAAAATCCCGAAAACTGTGACGTATAAAATCGACTTAATGGTCATGTGCCGGAGTTGCGCACCCTTACCGCCGTTATGTATAGTGATTGTTTTGGCTACGAGATGTGAAACGCTTCTCGCGATAGTAAATAATTTACATACTAGCTCTGGTTTCTCAGGAAAATCATCCAAACATTGTGTGGTAATTAAGGCATTTGCCCACAACCCCTTGCCATGATTTTTCAAAGCAGAAGAGCAGATTTTGACTATTGTGCTTCAAATTTTAACTCGATCTCCACGGATATGCTCCGAAGATCATCTGTTTAACGAATGGCGCGTGTATCGTCTATATGCGATATCCACGAGTTGCAGTTTGTTTCAAATAAGAAATAGGAATGGGACTTTTTGTTACTTCATCCTTTTTCTACTGTGTAACTACTGCAGCATTCTTCTACTGTATATCTACTGCAGAATTCAGTTGATGTTCATGATTATTGTCACTATTAACAGACTGGAAGTTCACTTCAGCCATAATCTTAAAAAGACTAACTTGACGGCGCTGCTCTTGCTATAAGAAAAGAAAACGATAACTTTTGCTTTGATTTTTCTATTGATCTATTATCTTATCTATGATTATTTTTTATGATTTATATAATATTCATAATGCATATTATACAAAATAATAATATAACTGTGTATAAAATAAATGATGTAACTAATATAATTTGTAGAAAATTCCAAATGATAATCGAGATTGATGATTGATTTAATTGATTCCATTTATTAGCTATAGTTAGAAAATCTGAACAACGCTAAATATGAGTCTGAATAGGGAAGCTAAGTAGGAGAGCAACAAAACTGAGCTGAACTAGCAAGATAGCAAAATGTTGCGAAATAATAAATGCGTGTAATTATTTTATGCTAAAACTAATCTACACGTCAGAGGGACTGGTTCGGAATTCTAGGAGCGATGATTGTTAGGCCCAATTTGATTGTTCTATACTTCCAGGGATTAAACCAATTAAAATGCCATGATTGTTATAGGAGAGCGCATTAGTTGGCTTAATTGACCAATGGCACACAAGTCGATTTCATACGTCATATATTGATGATTACCAAAACACTTATGTTTTTTGGTAGACCTGTGTTTAACTGGCTATATCACAGCTTCTGGTTGGTCAATCTCCTTGATTCTTTTTTTAGAACATCAGTCAACACCTCAAGATGAATAATAAAGCATAATAATATTATGCTTTCTCTATTCTTTAAATATTGCACACGCAGGCCTGTGCAAGCAAAACTTTGCATTGAAGGCAAAGTGTGCAAAAATGGAAAACCACCCAAGCGTAAAGGAGTAATGGGCTATTAATGACAAACGCAAACATTGCACAGGCCTGTGCGAGAGTCTACGGTTTCTTAGGCTATGCCAATGATCAATAGGAATGCATTGTGCGAGCTGTTTCATTTCATACGTAGGTCCGTGATTACGAGGAGGAAGTTACTGCTACTACACTTTGACTGGTGGGTGAAGAGATTTCTAACTTCTATCCTAAACAGCAGCTCTAACCAAAACATTATTATTAATTCTAACGGAGTAGTTGAAGATAAAGTACTAACCAGGTAACTTGAACTACTAGCCGGGAAGTTGGTAATAACCAACAATAATGATCTACATGTGAACATATTCATAGCCGGTAATTTGTTTATTTGCATTATATTAATACACATTACGGTCTATTAGTAGGTATTGTAAGTTTGCATCTTTGCGCCCTTTACTGGTTGGCTAGTTTTAAAAACAGGATATTATCGATTCACTTAAAATATCTAGCTTTTCCCTTAAATGTTTAGGGTGAACTGGTTGAGCTAGTTGGACTACTACTAAGGCCAGTTGAGCAATATCTGGTTTGCTATATAAATTAATTGTTAGAAATTATCTTGATATGGTTTTTTACCTAATAATAAATCTAGCAGAATGTCAATACAATTAATTTCTGATAAAATTAATGGGTAAAACAAGCTTGCATTTTACGTAAAATAATGGTTATTCTTTGGCCATCTCTAAAAATAGCTACATCATTGCTCCTGACTACTGTTAGGTTAGGTAGCCAAGTATCAATTGATATACTACACGCTGTTTAGTAATTGCTGTTTGATCGAAAGGATTAATGCAGTTTTGCTGCTCACAGTAGAAACATTTGGTAGTCTGCCGTAGAACAATTTCTTTTATCTATGATGTCATGAACCTTCTTGTAGCAAACTAATTATTGGTAGTGAGTGGTTAGCATTGAGTACACAAAATAGTAAGGTCTCAGAGCTTGTATACTTTGTTCTTTGCCAGATATACATAGCTCTTACTTTTATTGTCTCTTTTTTCATTATGACTAAGCACCACAGAGGTTATAATTGCTCATTGTATGAAGTTAATTGTTATCAACTGACTATGAGATTTGGCAAAAGATCAATTGAATTTAAACATTTTCTCTATCAACAAGCAAGGTCATTGTTTAATTTGAATCAGTAGGCCAGCGATCATCAGTAAGTACATTTATACTAGCCACAAAAACACAGCAAGTGCTCAGTATCAGAAGCATATTCCCAAAAACGGAAATTTGTTGCAAACTCAGCTTTTTAGGTGAAATATTGAGAAAACATTCATTGGTTCTTTAATTGAAATCATTTTGCCATGAGAAAAAGTTTCATTTTTAGGAATTGTTTCTGTTAAAACTGTCTTACTGACTTAATTACACCAGAACACTAGAATGATACTCAGTAGAATTCAGAAACACCAATGATTTCAAACACAAACAGGTTAGTTCTCAAATAAAACTGTTGAGGATATTTTGTCTTAGAATTTGTTCTTATAATCGGAACTTGAATTGGCAAGCATCCTTGAATTTGGCAAAATCAACCCAAATCTGCTGTGAATGAGGAAATATTTGTGCTTTGTGTTTACTTCGAAAATTGTGCAATAACTTTATTTAAAACAATTTGGTTAGCCATTTCTATTAACATCAGGTTCAATGGAAGTAAGTGCCCATTAGGAGCCAAAAAGGAACACATTGACAACCAAAGTTGATTTACCAAAAGAGAGTTAGTAGCTATGGTTACTGGTATTACTTGTTTTTACAAGCTTATGACATGTTTTAAATTCATATTTAATTCATCGAATTTATTCAAAAGTATATACATTATAATATGCCTAAAAATATTAATATGTTTACCCATTTTTCCTAAAGAATATTGACTCAGCATATATTAAACTTTGTTGTCATACAAATTGATCTCTATGCAGAAAATAGTTGCAGAGGGGTAGTCACATTATACTTTAAAAGTTTAATTTTCTCACCGATTGAGTGTTCACTAATTATGAGACCATATGAGTTGCTTTTTTGATATACCATATGAAATTCTTCTTGTAGTTCATATCATGGCTAGCATGGAAGAGATTGTGCCACCTGCCATAGAATGTGGTTTCTGTTTGAGACAAGGCGTGGCTCTGCCAAATCCTCGCCAGCTCACCTGCAACCATGTGCATTGCCTTGAA
Source organism: Watersipora subatra (assembly GCF_963576615.1). Lineage (NCBI taxonomy): Eukaryota > Metazoa > Bryozoa > Gymnolaemata > Cheilostomatida > Watersiporidae > Watersipora > Watersipora subatra. Next base: position 9,236,538 of record NC_088712.1, read on the forward strand.
TGTCTGACTGGCTTCTATGATGAGAATAACATCCTGGTTTGTCCATTGGAAGATTGCAGGTTAGTTGTTAGGCATCAGAATTTTAATTTTGGTTAAGGTTTGAAGGCTGGCAAAATTGGTCTATTTCGATAGCATTCGCGCTGGGCATATTTCGTTACCTGAGACGCAGTAAAAATATTTTTTTTTGTTTAACATCGATTTAATAGTTTAAAAATTTCATAAGGCAATATAGCAGATATCGTCAGTCTGTAAAATATGTAGTCTACTAGAAGTCGAGTGAACGTATACACTAAAGGTTTTAAGCCAGTATCAGCTAAACACAGGCACTTTGTATATTCATTAGAGACTGCAAGTTGCCATGCAGAAATAACACATAAGTCTGGTAAACACTGTATTACTGTGGCACCAGTTCCATGCTACATTGGAATTCATCTGTCATATGGTTTTTAACTTTATGACAAACTTATATGCATCGACTTCAGTGATTGGCCTGTAGCTTACATTATTTTTATACAATGTTGTCACTGATGTGATAAATTACTAATCCTACACACGAATATTTTATGCAGACAGTCTAGATCAAACAACTTGTGACAGCCTGTCACTATTGCCGAAACGGTTCACATTACCTACACTAGTGTAATTCAATGGCAACATATTAATATGGATAATATTGACACTTCATTGTTTCCCAGAATATCTACATTGCCTTAGGAACGGTGTTGGTCTACTTGCCCGAAATCAATGAATAGTTTGTGAAGGAGGGCTGCTAAGACACAGTGCTGTTAGGTGCTGTTAGACACGGTTTGACACAGTGTATACTAGCTTTGAGAGCCTGAGTGCAATTATATTGATTTAACGGTTGGGTCTCATGCCTGATTGGGAATGCTTTTTGTTGGCTATTGTGAACAATCAAACAGAGTGGTGCCTCCTTTTTATGTCAACAATACGGCAAAACTAGGGTTATAATTGTTTGCTTTAATGGTTTATCCTTTATACCAGCTTTGAGAGCCTGAGCGCAATTATATTGAATTCAATATTGATCATTCGGTTTCATGCCTGAATGGAAATTCTTTGTGTTGGCTATTGTGAACAATCAGATAGAGTGGCCCCACCTTTTTATGGCAACAACAGGCCAAAACTAGGGATATAGTTGTTTGCTTTACTAATGCAGAGTAAACTTTTGATCTTTTTCAAAAACCAGAAGAAAAAACCTATCACTAGAGTAACAGCTAGCAAAGAAAAATGCATATGTAATCAGAAATAATGGGTGATTATTGACTGGGTTTATCCTGAAAGTAAGAAAAGAAATATGTGGGGTTTCATCATTTCTCAATTAAACTATTAAACAATCAAGTATTACATTATCTATACTATTTCTATCGCTTAGCAACTCTTTCTGTATGGCAATTGTGTTGTCACATAATATGCTTTCAGCAGATTGCCCGCTGATTATAATGGTTTCTTGCGTATTATCTTAACTACAAATACTCACCGAGCAGGTTGCCCTTTTGCTTTTGCAATGAAAAATCAGTCGTACTTCAGTTCTATACGCATTTTTTATGTTGCGAAGTCTTTGCAACAATCTAACTTTGAGTTTTAAAAAAAAGTGATAATATTTTGTAAAAGAGAAAACACTTTTTTAAACTCACAGGTTAAGCTGTAATTATATCAATAGTTTTTGCTTAAAAGCAACTGAATAAAAACAGATTCATAATTGTGATTGTTAAAGCAACCAGTTGGGTAATGTTAAGCGAGTCATCTGATAAGGCTGAAGCATGCCGGAGACATAATTGATGATGCCGTAAATTAAAGAGTTTGCAGCAAATGTTCATAAAAAACTATGCCGTGAGCAATATGTTTGAAAGTATATCTAATTCGCTAGTCGTATTCTGATAGCATTAAATCAATAAACATAAATCTCTGAAACTATAACACATCCTATTATACTGTGAATATTTATGGTGATATAATGTTTTATCAGTGAGTCACGGAAGTTGCTATTTTCAGCTCATAAAAAAGCTTCGAAAGCATGTAACCAACTGGATAAGAACTGTGGGCTATAAAGTAAACACAATGTTAAGAGTCTGTGTGCTCTGATATCAATACCATGATTGGGACTGATGGCTAGATGATATGGCTTCATACTTACAATATAGTCCACTTACCTGCAAGTAACAAGTTTAGACTGAGTCTGAGTAGATTGAATGAGCAAAGTAGAGTTTATGAACTATAAAATATTCGTTCAGTTTTGCAGTTCTAAGCATATTTATTTGTTTAAAGTTATATTCGGTTGTCTAAAGAGCAAATCAATGTTGCAATATTTCTTTCCATTTGGTTCAACCAGTCTAGACAATAATTATGCAGAGCAAAGAGCAAAAGTTGATGTTATTTTATTATTATTTTTAACTAAACAGTGCAAAACGCTGTATAGTGTCTCTTTTGTGAAAGACTTGGTAATGCACACTATTGATATGCATATTTTTCTCAGCCTACTTATTGGTAGCACCTGATGGAAACAAATATTTTAAGAAAAACCTCAGATGTTTACTCATCAATATATTAAATAGTTTTCAACGAAAGGAAGCTAAACTTTTATAAACAGCTCAATGCTTGCACATGTATACAAAGGAATAATTATGGTTTTATACTAGCAGTACAGACTATATGACGTATTCATCTTGCCGATTAGACAAATGAGTGAATAATTGATTTAAAAAATTCATTTAAAATCACTCATTGCAAGGATTTTTTGCAAGGACAGGCAACCCCATATTGTGCAATCTGTTCAGAAAAGATGGAAGCTGTTATCAGCTGAATAGAACTGAATTCAATAAACGCTAAGAGTTGTGTGCTATATAGTAAACACACCGATAATAGTTAGTGAGCAGCGATTGAAACTCGTGCCTAAATTGTATGCCTTCATGATCGCTATTTGTACATGTAGATTGGGCAACATGTGCCAAAATAATGGCACTTGCAGAGGTCTATCTGATCTATAATAAACTAAGAAAATGGCTAAACAAAAACAAACTGGTAACAAAGTCACTCATACATTGTTTTGTTTCTGGTTTACTGTTTGTTCTTGTTTACTCAAGCTTTATTGAATATTAATCCTAAAATGAATGAGAGCTTGGAACTAAAGCAAAAAACTCATCATGCAGAAAATCAGTTTTTAAAGCTGCATTTTGCAGCTACCATGAAGTCAACAGTACTTGTTAAAAACCAGCACATTTTGGCATAAAATTATGCTTTTCTGGTAATTATTGCAGTACAAACAATTTGCTATTTTCTTTTGTTATATATGTATTTAATTGAAACTATGTGAATGCTCATAAAGCGTTCAAAACCAGCGCAAGCTAAATATAAGTACTTCCTGTATTTGTCTAAAGTAAAAAGCTATGAAGTAAACACAGTGATAAAAGCATGTGTGCATTGAGTAGGACCTTAGGCTTAAAAAGAGGGTTTTCCTATAATTTTGGTAATAGACTATAGACATTACCTTCCTAATGGACAGCTGCCTTTGTTTATAGCGAATGTGTTAATAGAATGTATTTTGTCACAGGCTTTACTGGATTAGAAGGAACTGAGTCTCATTTGTTAAATAATACCAATAATTAGAATATCTACCTGTACAAAGGCTATACAAAAGAATAAGCTTATGTGGAAGCAGAAATACATGATGACTATTACCTCTTTTTGGTTTGAAGTCTTCAAGTGTAAACCACATGTAGCCAGAGCAAGTAATGGAAATCTCACCATTTTTGCAACTCATATTTTAACTATATTTTCAGTAAAACTTAAAAAATAATGTTAAAAAGAATTTAAAAAGAATACAAATTTGCCAGTGGAAAAAATGCAGGAATGTTGGTAGGTGACATCATTTTAATATTTCATTACATTTTCAAAGCAGGCAAAATTTGCCTATCATATTTGGTTGACAAAGTCTGTGTATGGGTGTTCCATTAAAAAAACAGTCTAAAAATATTTATTTGCAAAATGTGATTAGTGTTGGAAATTGCTAGTTAACTAAAATTAAGCTTTCATAGTCTTGTATTCGTTCTAGCAGTTAAATACAAAGAGAAACAGGAACCAGTAAAGTAAAAGGTTTGCACAAATAAAAACAAAAGTATTTTAAGGAGTTGCCCCTCTTTTGATTAACATGAGGAAACAATTGCGAATTGTATGCATGATATTATGATTTCCATAAAAACTACATAAACAATAATTACATGTAGCTAGGAGCCAATTACCATAAGGGTTGCAAATAACCATTGGCAATCCATTAACGATTTACTAAAAATCCTGTCAATGCTCATAGAGGGCTTACAGCTGGCAGCAGCTAAATAGAAGTTCTCTAAGTGTTGATAAGAACTATAAAGCTATAAGAAGCTATAAAGTAAACACTGCTAAAAGCTCTTGCGCAGACTTATCAATTCAATAATTAGTGTTTCTTGCCAGAGAAGAAGGCCTCATATCGGCTAATGTACACTGTTAGAGACAGTGATATAGCCTTAAGGCATGGCCACACATGACAAATTTTGTGTTGGTTCTGACCGAAATAACGGAATAAACAAAAAAAAACAAAATTATTTGGCCGAATTTCACAGAATTGTCAGAGCTGTGCATGCACACTAAGATCGCCAACCAATTGCTTTTAATTGGTTGAACAAATTATTAGTGATTTCGATTTTAGCAGCTTTCGTGATTGGTATAGTCCGATACAGTATTACGACACACAACAAAAGAACCAGCGCACTTCAACATAGTGCATACGATGCAGCTGCCTAATTTAAGCTATCGTTGGTTCATTATCATTTGGACAGCCTGGTTTTAAATCAATTAGTTTTTAATAATAAAAATTTATTTTTAGCAGCAAAAGTTCCATATTAAAAATCATGGCCATCTTTAGCGCAATAAGGTCAGTTGCATCGTATTTACTATGGCAAATCGTGTATTTTTCCCACCTGCCGCGTTACGTGTCTTGGACAATACAAATTGCCAAAGCTTCTAGAATCGCGATCGCTAATAATTTGTTTAGGTAATTAAGAGCGAATCGTCAACAATTTCAGTGTGAACACACAGCTCTGACCATGTTGTAAATTTCACCTGAATTACTCGGTGTTTTTTGTTCATTTTTTGATTTCAGCCAGAACAGACAAAAAATCGTTGGAATCATTAAAATAGTAATGTTAAGACGACCGCTGAAATACCGATCAATCTACATGTAGTACACATGGCGGTGATTTGATCTTTCTTCCTGGAGAGTTATTCATCGTGAACGCATGCGATAGTTTGACCTCGGCAAAAAAGATTTGTTTAGAGGAAGACCTCGACTGTTTTGAAAGTAAAGAAAAAATATTTCACGTCCAAAAAATGATAGGAAAAAAATGGAAGTAAAAAAGAAGATCAACAGAGTGAATCGGATTGCAAAAGTGAGAGTGAAATGGCCGGCATTGAAACAGGGAATAATGAGGTATTTAAAAAAGAGGAACTGGTTTAAAACCCAAAGAATAGCACTCTGATGACAGCTTGGCAGATGTAAAAAGTCGAACTCTTAGACAGATAATTATTTTTGATTTTTTAAAGCTTTTTATTAAAACGGCTATAATGAATTTTATAGTTAACAAAAAAATTGATATGGCCTTCAAAAACATGGCGATGCATGGGAGACAGTCGATGACAAAAATATATGGTGAGTTTTTGGTTTAGTTTCGCTCATGGGTATTGTCAAAAAGCCTACTTTGTTGTCTTACTGGTTCACTGATCCTTTTTTATCTACGACAATGTTTAGTAAAATGATTTCAAGAAACAGGTTTTTAATGGTTTTGAACAGTTTGCATTTTACTCAAAAACCCTGCTGGCAATAGATTTTTAGGTTAGAAAATGTTTTTGCCATGATATCCAGCTGGTTAACTTCTGTTTTCCTGCCTAGTAAACTTATACCTTTAAATGAAAGCTTGCTGGCTTAGGAAAAATAGCTGAGTTGCAGGCAGTATATTCCAGCTAAAAGATCTAGATTTGGAATAAAGTTATCTGATCTCTGCGATGCTGTCTCTGGCACAAGCTGTCGGTGTACATTGGTGATGAGCAAGAGCAAGCCGAAGGAACTGGTAGAGAAATCACTCACAACATAGCAATGAAATTAATGAGTGGTTTAATAAATTTAGGTCATTGTTTATTTAGGGATAATTTTTATAATTGGCCAGAGTTAGCAGCTGAACATATGACATTGCTTTCATATTGCTCTGCAACCTAGCAGTCTATGATTTGCTGTTTCTGATCGAAATAAATGTTGCTTCTTGTCTTTTGCTGCTTGACCAAATGTGTGATTACAGGCTCACCGCTCAATTCTTCTTGTACGCAACCATTTAATTTTTGATGCAGCACACATGATTTTGTGCAATGAGTTTATACGCAAAACTGTTACATAAATCTCTAGTTTGTAGAAATACATACATGTAAAATTCCGACGGCACAAAATCATAACTGCCAATATATAGATTCCAAGTTGCAAAGCTCTCACTAGCTGCTTGAAGGAAAAAATCTCAGTCTGCAGAAAAAATATCTTAGCTTGCAGATGCGTAATCATTTGCGGCTTCATGCCAATTTGCACAAAAGTTATAGCAGAGTTTTAGCAGCCATGTTGGGTAACTGTCTTGCACTGCTTATCGACATGGCGTCATGAGCATTTCAAACCTGAGCACCTTCAATGTACCAGAGCTCCTAACTCTACTTTTAATGCACTCCGATGATCAATTTAATTTGCAAATTGTAGTGAACCTATATATCTGTGCCAGTCTTCTTTATACACAATACATATATACAATTACATTTAACAGTTAGAAAAATGGTTTGCAAAATAGCAAGTAAAAAAAACATAGTTTCTAGATTTTCTACATACTTTTTTCAATAAACTTAACATAATGAAAATAGGCATGATAAACTATTCTAAAAAAGTGAATTTCACATGAACATAAATACTTATTGATTTTGTTGTAGTCAAGTATGTGAGGTACCGCTCAACCAGCTGCCAGCGTATGATACAGCCAAGGATAAACCGAAGTCATGTGATCTCTGTGCAAAGAAAGGAAAGGATGACCAGCAAGCATTTTCTTATTGTCCACAGTGTGATACAATTTTGTGTGTAAAACATCATGAGGTATGAAGTAGTTGATAGATTATTTTATATTTGACATCAGAGCGTCAGGCTTGAAAGACGAGTTGAATTTTTATGTCCTCATGTCTTTTTGGTCCATGAAAGTATTTAAATGAGGTTTTGACAATATTGGTGGTTTGATCAACTAAAACCCACTTTAAACTACATCTATGAGCTCGTGGTAGTCACCCAAAAGTTGAATTCTTTAGATGAGCTATCAAAAATGTGTTAGTAACTCACAATTGTCTGCTGAATATGGTTATCCATAATTAATATTCTTTGGACAGTGTACCTCAAACGATTTATATATCTTTTGCCAAAGTTACTTGTTAGCAAATGTTTTATTAGTTCAGAAGTGTGGATCAAACCAGGTTTTATATTGCGGACAAACTGATTATGCTTGCAATTTATCTCCTAAAGTTAAAGTCAGATTTGCTTTGCATCTAATAACTAATGAATCACAAAAAATTATTCGTGTCGCAAGTACAGTTAATTTTAAGGTTATAAACAATTCAATATTGTTCAAATCAGAGCGAAATAGTGTTCTTACTAATTTTATTAACTTATGCTGCTGTCTTTGCTAGAACTAATGAGCATGACAAACTTGATCATCATCAAATTATAATAACCTCAACTAAAAATTTTGCTTGACCTGTAAAATGCTTTGGATATATAGTTTCAGAGTCATGCGTTTTCTTGCAAGTTAGTAGTTTATAGACGAAACTAAGGTTTTTATAGGCTATAGACATATTTGAACTTATTGATGAACAACCACTGTTTTGTCACTTCAGACATTGTAAATATATGATATCAATTATCTATTAATAAGCAACTTTTTTATTCTTCCTTCAATTTCATACCTCAATAAATATCAGTTAATAAGAAGTTAAAGTTATTAATTGAGCTTATCTTGTCAAATATATTAACCTGGCTAACAAATTATGTTTTATGGTAAATTAGTGTATTTTTGAAGCTTTGTAATGGAAATTTCTAAAGTGCAAGCACTTTGAAATACCTAATGGATTGTACTCTGCTAACTCTAGAATAGGGCTGACTAAAGACCAATTTATTGTGTAAAAGGTGTTGTTGGTCGCCTGAAATAAATGTGAAAATTTATAACCATCTTTCAAATTGCACCTTCAAGTCATTTTTAAACATCCCATTTACTTGTATTTGTGTCACTTTTGACATCTGTTTTTACTCACTCTACATTTTAGTTTCATCAGGAATATAATGAAGAGTTTGGTAAGGTTCATCTAACCATAAACATTGAGCAGTATGAGCTACTGAAGAGTCAGCAAAGCAGAGTCTGTGCTGATCACACTGACAAGCCAGTCAGTTTGGGATGTGATAAATGTCTGAAGATGATTTGCATTGAATGCGTTCGTAAAGCCAAGTTTTGTGATAATGGTGAGTAGTACCAATTATAAAATAATTGTGCATAGACTATAAGGAGAAAAAGCTAACTTACACTCAGGATTACAAATCGGGTGCATTTTGTATCAGTTGATCAGGTTCAATTCAAAAAGCCAGAATAATTGCTTTTCCCACCATTTCATCTGCCTGTGTCTGAAAGAATAATAAGATGCTATCTGATTGTGCCTGTCTACATCTGCCTTGGTCTTGTTATATATGACTACTGATGCTAACTTCAACGTCTTATGATTGTTATACCGAGGCCCTGGAGCGCTGGTATTGATCATGGCATCTTTATCCACAGTTGACAATGTGAAAACATCTTGAATATCTCTCCACATAGTAGTCAGTATATTTCTACACTGCTTGGCAACGCGTTCACCCTGGTTGAGCCTTTTATTTTTGAACTCTATTGGAAGGCGTTTACAATTTTTGTTTATTGTACCAACAGGATAAAAACCCATCTCTCGTAGCTTCTTGAATATTACCGAAGAACTGTAGTGCCTATCCATGAACACCCTATGACCCTTGTTAGCAAATGAACTCAAGACACATGTGTGCAGCGATTCTATCGTGTTATCACCAGTAGCTGTGTACACCTCTATATTACAGAAAATGCCAGTAGTGGATTCACATACACACTTTACTATCAAAACATACGTGTTAGGCTTATTCTTCATATAAACCTTAAAATGCACCCTGCCACGGAAAGGACAAACAGCTTCATCAACAGTGATACTGTTCAATCAAGTGATCATAGAAAGGGTTGACTTTGTACAAAGGGTCATGGTTAGGATCACCACGTCTTGCATATTTTTTATTCTCATTTAGATGTAGATATCTCAGGATGCGCTCGAACTTATCTCTACCCAGGCCGGTAGCATTTGGAAATGTGAAATGCATGACAGCATTTGCGCTGAAGTAATTATCTGTGTCAGGTTTGTGATTGGAGCTCATGTGGATCACTATAGCCAAAAATTGCTACAGGTCATCAAAAGTGATAGGCTTCTATATCTTTCGGTCAGTGTCAGTAAGAGTTTGGTTGGCATAATGGTTGGTCTTACTTTTTAGTAGCTGAAAGAATGTGTGGTCATATATTGCACAAAAATATTTTATTATTGAGCCGCCAGGAGCTAGCTCAGAGGTGTTCAGACCTGAAGTGGAACCGTAAAACCTGTCCAACTGCCTTGGAGAAAGATCGAGCTAAACAAACTCAGATGATGCACCACAAGCCTGCCCTCTAGTGCTCCTGACACCACATCTTGCATGACTTTTGCTATCTTCACATGTACCATGAGCATGAAAACCTCTGCCTCTTCTTCTCCTAGTACTTGCTGGAGTCACACCTAACAGATAACACAGAATTTAGTGAAAGTCTGCGCATGGATGTGTCATGCAGATTGTACTCAAGCATTTGCACAAGTAATAGTTCTTATCAACAAAAGAATCATTCAGGATCATAAGATTTCATATAAAATAAAGGGTTGTTCTAACATACCATCACCAGTAGCAGATACAGTAGGTGTAACAGGGTCAGCTTTGTCATCAGATTCTGAAAGCGTACCATCGAAATCATTCCCACTGTCCTGATCAAATGTGACACACCCAACTGTATTCTCTATATAAGGGTATGCATATTGAGCAATCAACAGAAAGTAGCCCTCACAGGTCTTCAAGCCTAATCTATCATGCTCATTCTAAGATAAGCAAACACAAAGATAGTGAAGAATGCAAACACAGAGCGCTATCATTTGCTGACAGGGAATCATCATCTGTACAGGGATTTGTTCAATTATGACGACTAAAATTAGGTTCTAATACATAAATGAAAGCTTAAAATATTTATTTTCATTACTGTCACTATCTGACTTGATTTCAGTCCCACTATCATTAATTATTTCCTGAAACATGTCCTCCTCAGACCTAAGTGATGTTCATCGAGCAGCGGCCATTTTGGAAAAAATCGAGTGTTACAATACTGGAATTTCCAATAGACAGTATGATTGCAGAAGTCGCAGTACTGAGAGGAAACATTTACATTTGGATTCTAGTTCATGATTGGGCCATTTACAATCTAATACGAATTCTGTTTCATAAGAAAACTATCATGTGACTCAATCGCGAGTATGCTCAATGCTAGGCAATGAAGATGTAGCGGATCGTCGCTAGCCTTCTAAGTGTTAATTTTTTTTAAACTTTACCATAAGTTTTAATACTACACACTTTTTGTTAACCTTGTGACCTAAACACTAAGGATATCTGATAATAACAGTAATAGTGTTTTATCCTAGCCGCTCACTCATCAAGGTGTATACAATTTAAATTGTTTATATATAAATAATATTACTAAATGTTGTCCTATTTTTGTCAACGCTCCATCTCTGTCAAAACCTTTAATTCTAAGTCTAAAAAAGTAGAATAGCAATCAGTTAAATTATATTTAAGTTAAGTTACATTTTCTGGTTATTAGAATAGTGGTAAAAGTTTGAATGTGAACCTTTATGTTTTATGTTCCAGGAGAGACTCATCAGCTGATGTCACTGAATGAGCTTGTTGACCAGCTTAATGATGGGATCAACAAGCTAAAGAAAGGAATGATTGAGAAGGAGGAAAGTTTAGAACAAATTTTCAAGTTCACCTCCCAAACACTTGCTGATTATGACAAGGAAACGGCTGAGACAGTGCAAATGATTCAGCACAACAGAGATGCACAGGTTGTAAAGGCCTTTCCAAATGTTTAACAAAGCATTTCTTTATCTTAGATGTTATTAACTAACAAGATAAGCTTCGTTAAAATACTAAAATTTGTAAACGGCTCTCAATATACTGTCATAATAATCACTTTAAAATCAGATAAAAATACTATATAAAAAGGTAAACACAATTGATTATCAACTTAGATACTAATACAAGTTCTACAAGCCTCTAAAATTGTACTTCTGTTTATGTTTAGTTTTTGTAAATGAATCATTGGTTATAAACTTGTGACACATGATTGAATGGTCGGTCAGATGAGTCAGAGATAAACTTTTATTTCTAAGAAATTGATACAATTGTTGAAGATTAATGCTTTGGAGTCTGAGTACAAACAGCTAGAGGATAAATATATGGAGGATCGGCTAAGAACAAAAACGCTTATGACTGACTTTCTCGAAGATGAGATACTCAAGAAATGGAGCCAGATAAGAAATATAATGCGCAAAACAGAATCTAGAGTCAAGCATGCTCATCAGGTACAAGAGTGATTCAATAAGTAAAAACACTTCAACCTAAAATTTTCTATTTGAATCATATAACATTGTAGAGTATGTCATTTCTCTACATAGGCTGCTTGCATCTCAATACACTTGTTTCAACGATCTACTAGATTTTTGATGCAACCAGAATAGAAGGTATCTGGTGTACTGCGCACCGATTTTTTCACATGCACTCCTATTAGTCTTTTATAGGAGAAAAGGGATTTCCACGTAAAGTGTCGTTTATGTAGAAAAGCATATGATGGCCATGAGTAGATAAATTTGAAACTAAATGTTTGAGAAACTCCCAATTAATACTTGTGTACTTTTCTGGAGTGATTTTTGCTGTGTAGGGTTTGAATTGTCATGCTGGATAGTGATGCTAGTTGACAACATTCCTTTCCTTGGAAACCTAACTTTAATGAAATTGGTGTAGCATATCACAGTATGTACTGCTCTTTACAGAACTTCATTAGAGTAAAAGAAAGCAAAATTGGAACCTTTATTATAACCCAACATATTTTCCAAAAAAACTTTCCACATGTATGGTCATCTTACACTTTTAGCCATAAACAGGCCATTCAGATCTTTCACTGAAAGTCAACCGGCCTTAAACTAAGCTGTTACGTTTGTGTCACAGGTTTTTTGCATTTCTAGACTTTTATTCTGTTCATACAATTACTTCCATACACTTTTGGCCAACTATAAAGTATTTCATCTCTACTCCTTTTATCAGTATTAAAAATATTATCACAGCCCTCGGCTCTTCAAGTTTGCAACTTGATAAAACTTGATAGGGGGCAATACAAGTTAATAGGGGGCAATACAACTTGATAGGGGCTATACAACTCAATAGGGGGCAATACAACTTGATATGAAGCAATACAACTTGATAAGGGACCATAAAACTTGATAGGGGGCAATACAACTCGATAGAGGGGTCAAACTTATTCATGTAACTACAAAAAGCAAGGGTTGCTGTTAAGTGTTGTCTTTGCTTGCAGTGATCACCAAGTATTGTAGTTAAATGCTGGTCAAAACACTATTCTATAGTCTAATAGCAGTTTATTAAAGTCCATAGTGTATTTGCTTATTGAATCGCCCTAACATGATTTTAACTTTGATACATAATCACAAAAATAGTCTTGGATTGTGGTTGTAATCTTTGATTTTATTCAAAGATAGTAGTATTCTATTGACTTTAGTAAACCTTAACTCTTAACTCTTAAACCTTAACTCTTTGAGCCTTAACAGCCGGTTTTCCAGCATTGCGAAGGGCGTGTCAGAAACCCTAGCGGCCGGAATACCGGCATTCACATGGCTCTGTTTTTACAAGCTGTTTCTAATCAACAGCAAAAACCAATCAAATTCATTCTTGCACAGGATAGTAGACCAGAAATTTTCCTTCTATTTGTGACTTTTTTTAGATATCTTTATCTACTTTGTGTATTACACTTGCAAATTTTATTAGATAGATATCTCAAAAAAGTTGATGTGAGATGCCCGTTGATTGGTTATAAATGATTGTGATGCAAATAAAGAATTTTATGTTACTTACTGTAATCTTCCAGTATACTTTGAGTCATGAAATAATGATTAACATGTGCTTGATGGATATGATACTACTGTAAATATTTATACAAGTATTTCGTAATCATATGAATTTTTATAGTTTTAGCCCCAATAATGTTGAAATACTGTTTCTTTTTCTCTTTTGATGAACATTGCTATGAGTTGCCCGAACTTTCTGCTAGTGTTGTACCAAATACTATTGTATTATGAGCAGATTTAGATGTATTGAATAAAAGTTTTAAAATTTTGGATCTTTGGACAAATTGCCCAGGTTTACTAACATTTATTGACATGAAAAACCCGGATTAAAAAAGCTAATATTATAGCGCAATGTTGACTTTCAAGAGCTATGAACATAAAAAGTGAATCATTCCATTTGTTTACCATACAGTTTTATGTTGCTTTTTCATGTGTTCATGTTGCTTAGGGAATATGAGCTGTCAGTATATTGGTAGTTTTAGCAATAAACACCTCCAAAAAACACACACTGACCCTTCCACCCAGCCACAAACAACAAATCTCACACATGCACGCACAAACACATGCACACCCACACACAGACACAGATGAAGTGTGTCACTTCAATCGCAGCTCATTAAATTCATAGGAATTATGAGGTTTATTTGAATTTAGCAAATTGATAACTTTCATAAGTTTTGCTTGTTCATAGGCTGCTGTTACTTGAAGAGTTCAGTTTTTTCATACTGTCGTTGCAGTGCGATATAGTCTCCAGCTACAGCGACACAAAGATTGACATACAAAGGTTGATTGATGAAATCATACCATCTCTTCAAGTATCTCCACTCAGCAAAGTCAGAGAGAAAAGTAAGTCTACTGAAAATGCCATAATTGTCTAGATGTTTTGTAGATGAATCACAAGTACAACCACAAGGAATTATTTTCTTAATTTAGCCCAATTACTAGAATAAGTTTACTTTTTACTTAATAAAATATCATACTCCGTTTGCTGACTTTCCACTTTAGAGTTTTATCACTTTGAAAAAATACTTTTAAATAATTTAATTAGCAGAAAAGTAGCCGAGGCCCATTCTAAAACAATATCTATTCACAACTTAAAGAAAACTTTATGCAAGAAGCTGACTTATATGCTCATTACCCTTTAAACCCGGGAAGTATGCTACTGCTTTGGTACATTGGAGAAGTTTACACGCAAACTTGGAGTTATTGACAACTGTAAATAAATCATTACGTTTAAAATGCCTTGTGGATTATTCTTTATAATGTATAAATTGCTGATGAATGCATGGTTAACATCTCAAAGATAGGTGACACACAATTATCAAGGTACACCTGGGCAAAAATCTATTGGTTATTCTACCGGACTGTATATCGGCAGTTTATACGAATTAAATTCAAATTAAGGATATTATATGTTTATGGCAGACATTATGGTTCCAAAAAAATTGTGCGCGGTATTTTTCCAGATGACCCATTTTACAAACATCTTCCCAACAACATCAAAGTAATGAGTTTGGGTTAGGATTACATACATGTAGACAGCCAAATTGAACTCTTATACTAAGGAATTATTAGTATTAGTCTGCTATTCCTCAGCAGTTTTTTAATCAAAATTTGGTGTGTGAGTAGAAATAATGGCTACATAAAGTTTCTCAGCAATTAGTAAGTTACGTGGGAGCTTGTCAAATATAATGTTTTGTATAACCAAGCCATAACGTTTTTCTGCAAACTGGTGCATTCCTGGTCCTTGATATTTTGATTCTCCTTAATTAGCAGCAAGGCAAGTCTGTAAAACTTTGCCATACAAATTGCAATATCGGCATTGGCCTGTAAAAACTGGAATGGTTCGCGATTGTTTAAGACTTTCTCTAATCTGAGCTGCATAGTATAGCACGGCAAAACATTTGGGTACAGCTAAATAATGTTCCAAATCAATGTGCTAATTGAAGCAACATGATGTGGTTTTAGCAAACGTTTTACAAAGCAGTTCTAGTTAGTGAGTACTAAATATCTCTTACTTTAATCTATTTAAACTCAAACAAGGGCAAATAATTATCTGCATGCAGTGATTCAATTAAAGTGGTTTACACCCCATCATGATGGGTTTAGAACCCATGATGATGATAGTTTCATTTGGTACAAATGTAACTTTTTTTTTGTAAGTTATTTTTAGAAATGACCAGTTGTGTCAGACGCATTACACCGACAAATTTTCACGAGTTTTAGATCTACAAACTATTTGATTATTATTGAGGATTAGTACTATTGAGTACAATCATTTTATTTTTATCGGTAATAGTGTCATATGCTGTAATAATTTTGATGATTTGACTGAAGCAGACACTCTGACAGTCTTCTCAACAGTGGCCAAAAGGTTTTTGTGGTCAATTAGCGATACATATATTTTTCTAAGTGGTTAGCTGATGTGAAATATATACCCAATTTTTGGTACTAAATTGGTTCATAGATTATGGAATTTAAAAGTTATGGCGAGCTATATGCTTTTTTTACCGTTTTACCGTTTTTACCGAATGTATATGTAATTATGTCTTACTAAACAAATAGATTTGATAGCAAAAGAGCGTTTGACTACAATACAATCTTGTCACTGTATTATTTTGACAAGGTAATGTAAAATTGTTATATATATTTCATATTTAATATTCTAATTTTTTTACTTAGTCAATTTTAACAGATCTGTAATAAATGCACTTTTAACAAATGTATCTAGTGTATACTACCTTGTAAACCATTTTGCTGTTAGGAAATGACCTTCATATCTTTTATCGGTTCTGTAGGCAAACATCATTTATGTTGCTTTTGGTGAATGTTGACAAGACTGTCACATAGTAATACAAAAACAGATATCTAGGTTGTCAAGCCGTCAATTTATTTATCAACATTTTTCTATAATTAATGATATGAAAAATTATCTGAGGGAGAGCTTTGATGTTGTAATTATATGTTCTGTTGTTGCGCATACAAGTCAACTGCCACTATGTAGAAGCCCAATAAACAGAATACCAGAGCTGCAAGTGTTAATATGCCTTTTACAATTGTTAGCAGAACAGTGGTTGGCTAAACTTAACCACCTTAGTGTCCAATAGCACATTAAATGTTTCTGACTTACATGTAGATGATGATAAGCTTCAGTCGCTCCACATTTTGTGTTTCAGTCTGATCCGAACTTCACCCCACCTGCTAGTAGTACTACATTGATAGAGTATTTTTTCCTACTGAACAAAATGGAAGTATTTGCTAGTATTAGCTTAAATGTGCAACGCTTGGACATATGCCATAATGAACTAACCCGAATTATTGCAAAGTGCTGCAGTTGCTCGAGTAGGGTCATTTTTTGAGCTTTGTTTAAAAAAAGTTTTGTAAAAACCTCAAAACAAGTCGGCTTACTTTGATGAGGACATTCAAATCAAAAGCTTACAATATTTCAGGAAACAATGAAATAATAAATATTAAACCTCGCGCTCAGGATTATACATGCTTCCGGCAGCTTTATTGAGCCTCAATATTTGAGAAAATTTTTTGATTGTCAATACAAGTTGGAGAAATGAAGAGTCTTTACTTATAATTGCCAACAAGACCATTATTTCTTCAGAGTAATATCAGTAGATGAAAAAATCATGGAATTTAAAAGCTTCACTGTTTGTTTAGTCCGATATATTCACACTAAAAAATAACTGATACGCCTTAAAAATGC
Organism: Watersipora subatra; assembly: GCF_963576615.1. Taxonomy (NCBI): domain Eukaryota; kingdom Metazoa; phylum Bryozoa; class Gymnolaemata; order Cheilostomatida; family Watersiporidae; genus Watersipora; species Watersipora subatra. The sequence continues at coordinate 9,253,615 of NC_088712.1, forward strand.
AATCTTGCTGTATCAAAAGCAGGATATGAAGACAAAAAGGTCTATTATACAGCAGACCTCAAAGATCATAGTGAATAGCCAACAATCCGTGTTTGTAAAATTTCTAGATTTCATGGTTGGTGAAAACACCAATCAGTATGTAGTACATGTAGGTGATTGTGTAAAGTGGACGGATTGTGGCGACGGGTACCGCTAAAAATACATAATTTCTCACATCATACCACACTAGAATATTTTGTATAGGTCAAGAATGAATAGCTTTTTATGTCCAAAAACTGCTAATACTAGTAATTTTTAGTTTAAACTACATATGCTCATATAGAGCTAGTTTTACTGTATTTTAACCAAATATACAGGTTTTCGTGATTTTTTGTGTAAATTTGACTTGGAGAAAGAGTTACCTAGTCATACCAAAAGCCTTATAAAAAATATTAGGTGGTTTTTTATAAAATGTATTTGTCAAATAACGATAGGTTAATGACATGAGATTTAAAAACTTTTTATTGGTCGAGAAGTATCTTATTTATCCAGTACTTGGTATCAAAATTCCAGTTCAACTAGGTCACAACTGTTAAAATTATTTTCAGTGCTTACAATTTTTGCAAAGACAAATGAATTAAGTTTCATTACAATCAGCATTTACAAACCTCATCTTGAGTCAAAGTAACAATGTATAAGAATATAAGTATTTATTGCTCTAGCAGCTGTGGTGGTTCTTTTCACTAAACTAAATAATTTTCTTTTATTTTGAGTAAAAAAATTTTTCTAAGAGTTCGTATTTGGCTAAAGCTTAAAAAAAACTTGTTCAACCCTTTTAACCCTAGCTGTTCTTTTCAATGCATGTCAGTAACAACGGTGAATTTTTCCATCAATCCAAAGTTCTTAAACTTTTAATAAATACATCTAAGTTTGCTTATAATACAGTGATAATTGATAAAACACCAGTGAATAAGTTGGGCAAACCGCAGCAAACACTGCGGGATGCCTGAGTTTTTTAATTGCGCTTTTACTTGGTTCTATCCAGAAAATAAATCAGTCCTCAAGGATTGGACGATTTTATAAACTTGTTAAAATGTTTACAGTGATATCATATCTACCGAGCAATCGTTCATCATAATTTTATGACACAAAATATACTAGACGTTTGTAGGCAGTATCATAAAATTCTTTATTTGCATCACAATCATTTATGAATTACCAACGGACGAGCTGTATCTACTTTTTGTGTGATGTTTATCTAATAAAATATGTAATTATAATGAAGAAAGTAGAAGGAGATCTTGGAAAGCTGTTACAAATGGAAGTGAAATTTCTGGTCCAACATCCTGTGCAAAGAATAATGCGATTGGTTTACGCTGCTACTTAGCAGCAGCTTTTGTAAACAGAGCCATTTGAATGCCGAGATTCCTGCTTTTAGGGACTCTGACACACCAAAAGCAATGCTGGAACACCGGCCGTTACGGTTCCTAGGATTAAAACGATTCGATATTTTGCCACTAAAAATCTGTCTGGTAAAATCATTTTTTCAATTTTTAATGACACTAGTCAAACAATCTATGAAGTGAGTGTTGAATCATTTTCATTGTTAGTTTCACATTTCATTGTTAACAATTTTACTAACTATTTCTAAAACTAGATTTCATTTACATATAGCAAGGAGCTATGTGAGATGATTATTACCAAGGAACTTTAAAAATTTAACAGCTATATGTTAGACTATCTAAAGTTTTAAAACGTCTAAATAATCATGGAGCTAAATCATAAAATACTATCAATGGGCAAACTTTAGCATTGAATGAAACACACTTCCATTACACTAATCTCTAACTACAACAGGCTATTTTTTGGGTTTGAGAGATTTATTGGGCAAGCAATATTCACTAAAAAAACAAAAGTCTTTACAAAGAAGGTACAGAAATCTTCCTCATTATCCGGCTCAGTGAGAATTTTTAGCATCATTGTGATAACAGCTGCCTCAGTTTGTCTTGCAGCGTTCTGTAAAGTTTAAAAAGGGTAAAGGTAAAAATACTAGCAAAACCCTTCAACATGTTTCCTAAACACCCTCCAATGACCAAATTTTCTGCAGTCATAAATCCTGGAAACAGAAGAGAATGTTTAGAATTGATGAAAAATTGACTTCCCTAGATATTAGTTCGATATTGTATTTACATAGATTTGTGCCATTCGTTTTTGTTTGTACATTGTATGCTTTGGTGATTGTGCAATTATGGTCTTATTACATCAAAATTATTTCATATTCAACTGAATTACAATAGTTGACTTTAGATAATTTTTGGTTTCATAATTCTACAAAAAAGCAGTAGATACTGAGATGGTCATTTGCACCTGTAAAATAAAACAGTTATTCTCAGCATGGCTATATAAACATGGAAAATAGGTGAGTAACATGATACATTTACATTATTCTGTAAACTAGACTTTAATTGCTGGTATGATCACACGAACTTCTAAAACAAGCAGTAACATTTTGCATTAATGCATGAATATTTAAAATAAGCAGTAAGTAATTATATGATGAAAATAACCTGTAAAATGAGCAGTAGACACTGATCTGATTATAAAAACTAGTAATTTAATTTAGCAATAATATTTGGTATGAACACATAAATATGTGAAAAGGCAGCAAATTCTGAAATGGTTACCCAAACCTGTAAACTATGCATTAAACAGTGATACAATTTTATAAGTACTTAAATAAGCAGTAAATTCTAATCTATATATATATTTCTCAAAGTATGTCTGTCATCTGTTGTCTGTCTGCATTCCGGCTATAGATCTTAAAATCTTTATTTTGATACTCCGCATTCTGATGGATTTGAAATCATGACGATTGCATCTACAAACTTCTTAACCGGATGCTATACAACTGAGCTAGTACGCCATAGTATTCAGATACGTTTTTATATAACGGATGCACTATGCGCATGCTAATTATTTTAGCCTTAGGCTTTTGACCAAAATTCTAAAGATTTAAAAAAAAAAAAAGATTCTAAGATTTGTTCGTCTGGGAGCTTTAACATAAGTTCGGTTCTCAACCAAACCGGAACATGCGCATTGCAATTAGCAAGGCTTCGAAAACGCATGGAAACATTTGTTAACAAATAGAGAAGCATTTTACGCTTCATAAATTTTTCACAAAATGGGAGGAGCCATCTGGGAGAACGTCTTCTCTACCGAAGAAATTTGCTAGGGATATAACATAAATTGTTTTGGAGGAAGATTATCCTTTTAAGATGTGAAGTAAACAGGCCATTGCTTTTTATAGTTTCTTTTTCCTACGACTTTTGATGTAACTTATCTGTTGCACTTTTTCCTGTATTAATACAAATTTTTGAAATTTTTGGTATTTTGTCTTAACCTTTAATGTTTTTGATGTTTTAAGAGCCAAACATACTAAATGTTTATTTTGGTTTTTTTTTCCATCATCATAAATAGAAAAACTTTTATTAAAATTAAACACAATCTATATCTACCCGTTTCTATATATAGTATGCAGTATACAGTACAGCTTAAGGTGTAAAATGTAGAAAAAATAGTTTACCGAAGTTGTTTTCTCGCCTTGGAACAAAATAAAGTTTTCAAAAATTCAGTTTGATGGGGAAAATTGTTTCACATTTTGGACAACTCGGTTTTCAAACAACCTTCTGCAATGTATTAGGTATGAGAACCGAGGTTCCAATGTATGTTATTAAAAACTCTACGTCGCAATAAGTTATAACCTTTTAAATTTACAGTAGTTTGAAAACCTTTACAGTTGTGTTATTTATTTTTAATTTAGTTGTCCTGCACATAACCTTTACCTCATGATATTAAATCTGAAGTTTACAGATTTCTGAAAAAATTGAAAGCCTTTACAGTTGTTTTTACTTTTTGTTTTAATTTATTTCAATTACCCATAACACTTCTCACATGATATGTATTTTGAAAGTTAGAATGGCACAGGTTGTTACATGTTAGATACAAATCAATTTTCTGTCCAAATACATGTACTTTTTCATTACCCGGGCAACACCAGGTAGCACAGATAGTATGGCTATATAAATAAGCAGCAAACACTGACATGTTTGCATGAACCTTTACAATAACTAGTAAACATTGGCATGCTTTTGCGGCCCAGTAAAATATGCAGTAACAAAAACCATCCGATGTAAACCCTTAACGGATGCGCAATGAACCTAGCCACCTTTACAAGTAGAATCAATTTATATATTTACATGAACATTGCAATGGTGAGGCTTTCCTCCCTCCTGCCTTCTCTAGATAGTCTGGTTCCTTATATGTTTTCTCGAAAACTTCAATATTGATATGATTTTATAGTGGCCAGCTGGGCACGGCAGCGTATCTATATTTGTGATGCCCACTCTGCTCTCAGTTTGTCCGGCATTTGCTGCCCAGCCACCTGCTAATCATACTTCTGACTGGCTCCATCTCCTCATGGTCAGACACGATTTTTTCCGGTCCCTGTTTAGTTGGGTCGACCCAAGCTTCACTCGGCCCAGCTGGGCCATCCTTTTTTATCTTTCTGGGTAATTGGCTGTGCTAATAATTTTTGGCTCTTGGCCCGGTCGCCTGTACTCATTATATTAATCACATACAGTATAGGAGTTGATGAGCCTGTAAATCAGGTTCAAAGAAAGGATATAATTACACGGAATAATGGAGTCTGTCAATGATTGGAGAATAATTTGAATTGCTTTTTTATACAGAAATAACTTCATCAATCAAATGAAATTATTATTTTAATATTGAAACTGCCATATATTTATTATATTTAAACTGTAAGCTTACTTTTGATATTAATTCACTTGAAACAGTTCAAAAGAGAATATGTATCTGGCACATGTAATTGGAGTAAATAGGAAAATGTGAGTAAATTTAAAAGAGAAAGTAAATAAAGAATCACCACTAGATGTGTTAATTAAAATATATTGAAGCACACAGAAACTTTCCGTTACTTTTCAGTTGCCTTAGACTGTGGCTAGTTAACAGCCAATGAGAATTAAATACCATTTTTATGGGTTTATTGTTTTCAAACACATTTGCATTATATATAAATGCATTCATATATTATTAAAATAAGCACATGTATGTACAATGTAAATTTATTTGTGCTTATTTGCAGGCGGAACTTGTGATATTATGCTAGAAGTTGTCTCTACTGATGGGTTTTTAATTGATGAGCAGCTGAAGCTTCGACCTCCTAAACCTCTTCCAAAATCCCTCAAACTCCTTCATACAGTCTCTTTACCATCATATCCTTATTCAACAAGAGTCTGGAACTCTCAAATATTAACTGGAATGGGTAATAAAGCAGTAGCTACTATAGACAACGCCTACCAAGTAAAAGGCTCATTCATCACATTCAACCACTACCCTGTAGCAATGGAAGTCTACAAGGACAGACTATATACAGCAGTGTATGGCAATCCTTGGACCATCTATGTACATGATCAGCAGGGAAAGCAAGTCACTTCCTGGACTCACAATTACTATATTGGCCTGTACTACATCACAGGACTAGCCATCACATGTGATAAAGTAGTTGCTCCAGACAAAAAGAACAAGCTTCTCATCATCTACTCATTGACAGGAAATAAACTCAAAGACATTTCTTGTCCTCAGCTTAGCCAAAGTCATGTCTCACTCTGTGCTTCAGGATCAGACAAGGTTGTTGTGTCTGACTGGAGCTCATCCCAAGTCTGCTTGATAGACATCTCTCAAAGTCAGCTGCTTTGGACTTGTAAAGGTGTGCCTAAACCACTAGGAGTAGCATGCTATGGAGAGAGATATATCCTGGTGGCAGCAGACAAAAGCAGCACTGTGAGAATCCTGGATAGCTCAACTGGTTAGTTTACTTGTAAATTGTATACAGAATATGTGTGAGCAGTTGTGCTAACAAATATGCTGTACAATCTAGTAATTGATAGATATACTAGTAGATACATAGTGTTGATGTAAACCCATGTAATGCTACTCTGACTACTTATCATAGTAAAATTAAACACTATATATATTAATAGAGAACTCTGATAGTCTACTTGCTATAGACTTAGTATTTGCTTATGATTCAGAGTAATTGCATAATACTCACTATTTCTCACTAATTTATTTCTCATTAATTCATCAAATATTTTGAATCTGTCTGCACACTCAGTAGACTATCCCTGATCAACTGACAATCATATATTTTATTGCCATGATATCACGTATTGGTCCCAAATCCCAAAGTTGTACACACAACTATGGACACTGACGCTCTTGGCTATAAATTTAGAACCACAATCATTGTAGGCCAGATGTATTGAGAGTCAGAACTTTAATATAATTTAATAATCAAAATTGACTATAAAAAGAGCAAAACAAAATGTATATAAATTTTTAAAAAGTTAGTAAAATAATGTCAGCTCATTTTACTACTATTTATGTTATGCTAGAAAAGAAGTCATTAGGCATGAAATATTTCAATAAACAATTTAAATGAAATTTAAAAGATTTTTATTTATTTGCTTTGTCTATTCATAGTAAAATTCGAACTGATATTTTGGCACACAAATTGTTTGTCAGTTTGTTGAAATAGAAATAAAATTAGTGTAAGCTTATATTAATAGTATAAACTCTTTTAATAAACCAACTCACATTACTTATTGAATGGACCTCAGATAATTGCTTATTAGCCTTGAACCGTGAGCCTTGAACTGCAGGCCACACAGATAATTTCTATCTGGAAGTTGTCTCTAATCTGATACTGGCTCTTTCTCATAGCCTGTACTTGGCATCTTGCCAACATTCCTATGACTGTAAGAGATAGCATAGTATTAGGTACTAGTGGTCTGCATCATGTTCATAGGTTGAAATATGAAGCTTGCGGTTAATAAAAACTTCATAGTATTTTCTCATAAAAATCAATACAATAATGAATGGAAACTTGTCAAAGTTTTTTTGTTGCATGGAATAATGTTGTAGACTGAACTTTGATTGTCATTTCTTGACAGCCAGTTTATACAGCCTTCCAAGACAAATCCAACTATTTAGCCGTAATAGTTTTATGCCAGTTCAGTGATGGATGAATCTATGTGAGGGGAGAATAAATCTGACATTACCTATTTTTCTGAGTAAATGAAGAATGCAATGTGAACATTTAAACAAATTGAATTAAATTAATTTAAAGAGTATTAAAATTATGAATAGGTTTTGACTGTTGATTGTATTTATTATACTGTAGGTGAGGTAGTCTCTGAGCTTACAGACAGCGCTATTGAGAATGGCAGTGTGTTTGACATGGACATCACTGAAGACAGACTAATTTTAGCCAATTTCGAAAGAAACGAAATAGCAGTCTTTCAGCTACAACCATAGCTGCTGCATCAGTCTGGGTCGCTGCCTTCTCTTTCTTATTATAAACCATAAAATTTTCTATAAAAAAACTAAGAGAGTTGAATCAATGTTGGAATGATGGTTTCATTGTACATGTACTTGGACACTGCTCGATAGAAAGTCTGTATTTCGCTACAAATCAAGGATTAAAGTGCTAGTTATCAATATCTGTCTCCCCTTAACTTTGTTGCTTGCGATTCTGATTGGTTGATTTCTGAAAAAAAATTTTTTTTGTGGAATTCTCCTTTTCACGAAGTAATAAAAGCAATAGCTTTGACATTCATATCAATCCTCATGAATTTTTTATAAGATTAATGATCACGTATTATTAACAGTAGATACCTTACAAGATAATACCTTCTTTTTAAGAATTATATATGAATATGAAGGTTTGGGGGCTTTGAGAAAAGCTGATACACTGTTGATATTAGTACACAAGGTTATAAATATGTTGTAGTTCAATTGACATTTTTGTACTTCTGTCATCGGTAGCCGGATTTTATTCTCCATTCATATTAGTTTGTTTTTCAAAGTTTGCCATTTTTATACTTTTAAAATTGAAGATGTAATTACCTCATTGCTATATATAATAAATCCAGTTCAATATTACTGGTTGAGATATTGAACTTATTACAATGTGCACTTGGATTATGATGTTCTTGATATACAATTTTGTCTGCCATACGGTATGGAACACAATGCTTTTCATTTCATTAGAAAAAAATACACTAAATACAAACATTTTTAATATGTACAGTCATATAAATTTTTGATGTTTATTATTGGGATATTTTTCAATTAGAGATTTACTATGGGTTCCTATACCCATATATACTACGTTTTCCCCACAGTATGCCGACACCAGAACAAATTAATATCATATAGAGAGGATTCACCGTTTTATAGTAGATGAGAAAGTCAAGAGCTTTTCCATCTTACAAGTTCCAGATCTGGAAGATGGAAAAGCTCCCAACTTTCCATTTCTACATATTAAACCGACCAGTCAGTAGCTATTAATCTGTGTATAATATCTTGACTCACATGCACTGCTGATTTTCATCTGAATTTTAACATCCCTGTAGTATGTTTAAATTGTCTGCAGCTTCATAGTAAGGTTAAATGTCCAATAATCCCCTTATAGAGTGTATCCCCTGGCATTCCCAGGTAAAGCTTTGCTTCTGCCCTTGTACCAAGTTTACCAAAAGAGTTGATGAAGCTTGACTCACTTTCATTTGAGTTTTCTCAGACACATTCTAATTATATATAAAATTGAACTATATTTCCACCATATCTATAAAAAGAAATTTGATAAAAGCTGTTGAACAGTTTTGTTTAAAAAAATTGGTTTTTGTTTTTGCAAATGAGTTATTTTAGAATTAAAATCTTTAAATGTTTAATAATATTTAACTTTTTGTAAAATTCACAATTAATTTTAAATACCAGGCCAAACTTTCAATGAATTGACTTTTTGGAGCTACACTTTTATGCCATTATGCTTTTTATTCTGAAATTATAGAGCATGTTGACTAGCCTACAGTGATGGGTGAAAATGCTTCGCTGAAGAAAGATTATTGATCTTTCAAGCAAATTTTTATGTGGAATTTTACCAATTTAAATTGGCTTCAAATACGATTTGAATATAAAATAAATCAAGAAGTCTAACAGTAGAAACCACATAATTAAACTTCACTTTAATGAAGCTACAAAACAAATCTATGAATTTGTGACCTTTATGATTATGTTTTAGTAGTGCACCTTTTTAGAAATTAACCAAATATACAAAATACAGGTGCCATTGTCTTGGTAAATAAGTTCTGGAGTTGTTTTGTCGCATCAAATAAAAAAAGGTTTATGCATCAACTTTAAAATATGTAATATGGTTTCTTCAGCGATGCAGTAACCATGCTATTATAAAATAAGGAAAAACCATACTTATTTGTGAAACCTTACTGCAAGTGAAACTATGGGTAGAAGTTAATCAACTTCTAAAATAAGACCAAATAGATACCATGTAGGTGAAGGCGCTGAAAAGAGAAAATCTATGCTTTGTCTGTCATGTACAACTATACAGAAGGTAGTTAATGATTCTGCCACTTTTACAAGAATTTTGTAAGTTGTTTTAAATATTTAAAACTTGGCACAAAGCATTAGAAAATTTAATAAAGTAAGTTGCAATGGATGATTTTTAAGAGACTGCAGACTCATTGTTTAACTAAATCATCAGCGGAAACTTCAAGAATGCTTGATTTATGAAAAAAGAAAAATGTAAATTACTCAAATTCTTTGCTTTTATTTAGATATAAATTACAGGTGAGACAGGCAACTTTCGAAGGCAATTTTAATAGAAGCAAATAAGTACACATCGGGATCCTCTGGATGGCTGTTGAAATCTTTTGTTAACTTATACAGCTACGTTTTGTGAGTAGTTTAGATAAGTATGTCAAGGTTAGAGAGAAAATAATGATCTTATGAATTACCTTTTATTTTAATAGTTACTTCTTTAAAGAAAATTAATTCTGAATCTATATATATAAATCTCCAAGTTTGTCATCTGTTGTTCGGTTTGTCCAGCTATAGATGATTACTATCTAGCAAAAACAAATCCATTTTGCTAAATATTTGATTTTGGAACCTTCCATTCACCAGGCAATAACTTAATCAATTCAGTTACATGAGACGCAATGGACTTATCGGGTGATATGAGTCGTTATTGCCGTTTACATTGGAATGGCCTGAGGCAGGCAATTCCAAAGTATAATTAGAATTAGATCAGTAGAACACAAATCAAAAGGTAAGGATAGTCAATTTGACTCTGATTCAGATAATGAAAAATAAGTGAATAGAGTATCTGCCAGAGATAAGCATAAATATTTATGGTATGGTAAAGAGAAGAAATTAAGTGACTATAGTATAGATTATAGCAAGGATAGAAGAAAGGTTAAGGACTATAGGTGATGCATCGAGAGAGTTTAGTAGAGAGAGGGCACTTGACTGGCGTAGGAGAAGTAGAGATAGGTATTTCCCGAGTAGATATGATAGGTCTAGCAAAAGCCCTACGGTATCCATTTCCAGGGGGAGATAAATGCTATGGTTGTGGACTGAGAGGACATAAAATCAGATTTTGGCCAGGGGTAAGATGCTATTTTTTTCCTGCCAAAGGGCACACAATTAAGGACTGTAAGTTAAGTAGGAGTTAAATGAGAGATATATAGAAAAGTAGTAGAAGTAGCGAAGGTAGAAGATGTCCAACTCAAAGAGTAAGGTTTGCGGAGTCTAACATTGCAGCTGACTAGACAAAAAATTTGTGAAAAATTTGCCTGTAAATGGTAAGGATATTGAGTTCAGCTTTGACACAGAAACTGATAAATCTACTCTGACTAAAAAATATAGTAGTAAGCTTAGTTAGAATTTGAAAGAGCTGGAGCAAAATTGGAATGAAGCTGATGGGAATAGACTGAATGTTTTAGGAGTAGCTGATGAAGCTAATAAAATTCCTTGCAGAGTTATTGATTACTTCTGTTTACATACTTGAAGGCCCTAGAAGAAATCTTTTAGGTATGCTTGATATTAAGAAGTTGAATTTGTTAGCAGTTATAATTGCTTGGTGTGCCAAAAAATTTGACCCCTTGAAGAATTTCACAAGACGTTTGAGGGACTAGGAACAATGCCTGGTATTTTTAGTACTATATTGAATAGGAATGCTGAACCTGTTAGATTGTATACACCTAGACCTATTGCAGCAGGTTTGCGTGAGAAAGCTAAAAAATAAATTGATGAAATGTTGGAAAGTAAGGTTTTAGAACCTATAGAAAGAGCAACTAATTAGTGTTCTGGTCTTACCATCGCTCGAAAACAGGGTGGTAAATTTAAAATGTGCTTAGATTTGACCAATTTGAAAAAATGTGTCGAAAGGGAAGTATAGCATATATCTGGGATTTCAGATATGTTAGGTAAATTGTCAGAAGAAGTTATGGTTTCCAAACTTGATGATAATTCTGGATTTTGGTAAGTTAGACTTGATGAGAAATGCAAAAAATTAATTACTTTTGTAACCCCATAAGGTAGATTTTGCTTCAAGACAATGCCTTTAAGGATATTTTTACACCTTAAGCTTTCAGAAGAAAATGGAAAATATATTGAAAGGTTTAAATGGAATTGTTTGTTTGACAAACAATATTTTAGTTTACGGCAAGACTGTGGCCAAACATTGGCAATGTTTGTGTAAAGTTTTGAAAATAATTGAGAAGTCTGAAATGGCATTGAAAAAAGAAATATGTGAACTATGATGTACTAAAGTGAAGTTCTTAAGACATTTGGCTAGCAGTTCTGGTATTAAACCAGAACCAAGTAAAATAAAAACAATAGTTGAAATGAAGCTTCAAAGAAGCAAAAAGGATGCCAGGAGATTTACTGGCATAGTAAACTAATTGATGAAGTTTAAATAATAATTAGCCGGTTTATGTACTCCAACTTACAAAATAGCTGGTAGTAAATCAAAATGGTTTTAGGGTCCTGACCAACAAGAAGCTTTTGAAACAGTGAAGGAAAAAAATATTCTAATAGACTTGCATTGTACCTTTTAGATAAATGCCAAACAGAGTGTCAGCTGATGCTAGTAAAAATGCACCAGGTGCAGTTTTGCTGCAGTATAAGATGTGTGGCAACTTGTAGAATATGGTTCTCGGAAAATTGACTGAAACTGTAGGTAGATATGCCATTGCTGAAAAAGCAGCTTTAGTTACGACATTGACATGTGAGGAATTTGATAATTTTTTAGTTGGTAGATAATTTAAAATAGAAACTGGTCTTAAGCCTTTAAATGAGAATTTAGATAAAAAAAATTGTCCAAGTTACCTGTAAGGGTACAATGTTTTAACTTTAGGCTAATGAGATATGATTATGATATTTTCCATACTCCTGAAAAAGATATGTTCATTGCTGATTTGTTTAGTCATCCAAACAGTGGTGCTGTTTGTGATAAGGTAAGTAAAGCTAATTGTAATAAGGTAAAAGCTTATCTTAACTCAATAGTTTCCTTTTCTGTATAGGGAGATGTGAAGGGAGAAAAACTTAGGAAAGAAGTTGGTAAAGATCCAGATACTCTAAAGTGTTTAGAATATTTGTATTATAGATGGCTGTCTGAATTTGATGGTTTTAGTAAAGAACTGATAAATTTATATGGATCTAAAAATAGGTTACCTATTTATACTAATATATTGTTATATGACACTAGGCTGTACATTCCGAAGTCATCGAGACCTCAGTACTTGGAAAATTGTCATGAAGCTCATCAGGGCATAACAAAACATTGTAGACGAGCTCAACATCATTTTTGGTAGCTGGTTATAGTAGGGAATTGCAGACTATATAAATATATGTAATGTTTGAATTATGCAGTCCAGTCAAACCCCAGCCCATGTATAAAGCAAAAATGCCGTTTAAACCATGGGAGGTGATAGGTTCAGACATACTTGTAATTGATAACAAATTTTATCTAATTGTTAAATACTATTATTCGAAATGGATAGATTGCTTACATATAGAATCGCAAACTGCTAGAAAAAAAATTCGAGTACTTAAGTATCAGTTTTTTCAATTTTGTAAACCTAATTTTATTAGGTCTGATAATGGTACTTATTATACTAGTAAAGAATTTAGTAACGTTGGTGAAAAAATAGGTTTTATTCTAACTACTAGTAGTCCATAGTATCCTTGCTTTAATGGTTTAGCAGAAAGCGCTTTGAAAATGGTGAAAGGGTTTTGGGAGAAATGTGAAGGTTAAGATGTGGCTACACCTTTGTCTTCAGGATATACGCCAAGTGTTTTGATTTTTGGTCGAACTATTGGGTCAAATTTGGGTTTCCCATATTAAAGTGATGTTGGCTATGAACTGTTTGAGGAAAATGAGATCAGACGTAAAAGGAAGATTAAGAAGCGTTGGGATAAAAAGCAGTGCTTCAGAGTTAAACGAGTTAACATTTGGTCAATTGGTTTATGTAAACGCTCTTACCAATGTATAAAGGAAGGATAAATGTAGAAAAGATAAATCTCCTAAAAGTTACTGGGTTAATGTAGGCATGGGCGAAATACATAGAAAAAGAAAACACTTGTTGAATCCTGATGAAGAGAATACATCGTCTGACTCTTCTGATGATGGTTGTCTTCTCCTGTATAGCTACTCCTCAAAAGAGGGCAGCTCTGAAATAGTAAAAAACGCTAATGACATTTTTGAGAACATGATTACTGATTTAGAGATCCATGAACAAAAGGATAAAACACCTGGTGTTGCAGAGCATGTGGAGGAAACTCCTAGTGTCAGTGAACCCTAGAGGGAAGACTTTTGTCGTTGAGAATAGAGTTGTTTGAGGAAATAGTAATGATTTGTCTTGAAAACATTCTAAAAATAGATTTGAGCCTGTTAGTAGAGAACCTGTTGTTACTAGCTCAGGTCGAGCTGGTAAGCCGCTTAAGAAATATGATATGGAGTATTATAAATGAAATTGTTTATAGTTTCAAATGGTTATCATACCGATCTTACTACTGAGCGACTGAACTATTACTTATGGCTAGTTCTGGCAATACGCCAAAATGTGTTGAGGCGGAAAGAGACAGTGCAAGTAAAAGCTGGGGTGAAGGTGCAAGTAGAGGTCTGAAGGTTAAAAAAGACACTGCTGATGACTTCGTGTTTAGTAAGCAGAAGGGGAGCGAGTCGAATAAGAACGAGAGCGAAGGTAAAAGAGAAGTGTATGGTAACCAGGTAACATTAAGTGTGTTGTCTGTAAAAGCTTTAAAGACTACTATGCCGCTCAATGTCATGGATTTATTTGTCATAACTGTTAACGTCAAGGACAATGTGGTGTAGACTTTAAAAAGCCATTGTGCAGATTTTGTGGAGAGTTAGACAATGGATTTGAATGTTGTACTCTTGGTGGGTCTTTCTATAAATATACCGCAGCAGGAAGTAAGAGTAGGGTAGAGGATAGTAACAATGGGGGACTGGAATCTAAGTTAAAAAAGCCTAGTTCTAGTTTAATTTTTGTTGCTAAAGTTGATAGTTTTGTAGAAGAGATGGAATATGAGTCTGTTTCAACTGAGGCTGCCATTTAGCAGAGAAGAGCTATGCTCTTGCACAGGAGGAGCAAAGTAGAGGCACAGTACAAATGCGCATTGTCTGCTATAGAGAAGGACGAGAGAGAGAGCTGGAGGAAGAGATTGAAAATAAGACGGAGTATAGCGAAAATTGGTTGTACCTTGGCGCTGTAAATCAAAAGAGGGCTCCGAGAAGGAGTGCAAAGAACACATGTTCTGCACGTGCGACTATAAAGAAGAGTAAGTTTGAGGAATCTAAAGAGGACATCTTACCTGAAGCCCCCGTTGTGAGAGTAGTTCCTAGCGGAGATGTCAGTAGTGTGGAGAGTAAGGTTGAGGAACCCAAAGAGGAAGTCCAACATGAAAGCTTTATTAAGAGTGGCAATGATGACCAGTTTAATGGTTCTGAGCCAAACAGCGGCAATGAATGCCAGCTTGCTGATTCGAGCCAACAGTTACAGGTACCCAGGTGGCAATGGATGTGCAACCTGAAAAGATTGAGTGGTACGAGAAGATTGTTAGTATGGAGGAAGATGAATTGTTACATGATGATGAGGTAGATTGATAGGGATAGGGTTGTGATTAAAAATGTTAAATTTGCGATAATAGATGATTGATTAAAAACAAGTAAGTAAACAAAACATTGGGTGAGTAGAAACTTATATTTATATATAAAGGACTAATAGACACTAAAGGACAATAATACCAACTACGCAATATCATGGAAGACCCTACGACATGCTAAAGCATACAACACTATCTCCAACAAGTGTAACTTATGCTTATGAGAGAAATTCTATATTATTTACAGACCATCACTAAGCACTCTTAATAAACGTAACAAGCTATTATCATCATGCAGACATTCATCTAAGTTCTTGCTACGTAATTGTATCACTTAACTATTTGGCTTTTGGCTTCTGTACACTCATCCAATTATCAGCTTATCTAACTCTGCATAACAGCGTATTTATTACTGGTGTATGAAATTCATTTTAGACATTTTATCTGAAGAGTGTGATACTTATTGTACCACATGAAACTATTAGTAATAAAATGTTTAACTTATAGAGTGAAGTTCCACTTATACATATTTTATATATATATATATATATATATATATACATGTTCAATATAGCGCAAGATTATAACTATTATATACGAGTATATGTAGAGCAATTAAAAATGTAACAAACTGGTTGAAATTATTTTGTATGTTACACCATCATACTAATTTCAGATTGTTGCACAGTACAGTGATAGGGTAATTTAAGACTGCATGACTGTATGTTTATGCATTATTCTCCAGACTGTGTGACAGTGACTAATTAAATCAACATCTTGGTGCAAAAAATGTGCTTTCATTATACTGCAGTTCAGATATGACTTACTGCAAGTGCTTTAGGAGTTCATTTAATAGTTTTCTGAAATATAATGTTTAAACGCTCTCTTCGAAATTCAAATATCTTTCCAGCATATACATTTCTTACGTGAAAGCTTTTAGCTTCTTTAGAGCAATAGACTGTCATCTTCAGTTCCCCATCAGTGTCTTAAATAAAATTTTTTAGAATAATTTAAATTAAAAGCCAGTTATCAACTATGTTATTACAATTTCTGCGCAAATTTATCTTTAATGTTTTATAAGCGGTAAAAGTTGTGTCCCTGGTGCAAATTAGTGTAATCTATATATAATTTTATTGTAGATACAGCTTACCGGTCGGAATTTCTTATTCTAAGTTTGTGTTGTGATCCATCTCTGCTAGTTTGTTACTTGTAAATGATTCTGGGGGATCAAAGTCTATTCGCTTTTGTGCATAACTTAATATGAGGCTGTGAAGGTTTTTTCAAGGACCAGTGCGTTGACCATGGGTCAACCGACGCAATGTGTTTAGCAGTATGGCTTACCCTAATGCATCACAAAGAGCTTTGTCTCTGCACTTCCTAGAAAGGAAGCATTTTACTCTTCTTTCCATTTATCTGTAAACATATAAATTTATTGGTTGTTTTTTTTTAATAGATTACTAAATTGCAAAGTTTTTGTTTGTTCGAATGTCAAGCAGCTGCAGAATATTTACCGTTTGTACATTTTTGTTTAGTATTATGCAATAAATGACTACATCTTCTTATATCACAAACCAAAGGTATTGTAAGTGATACATGTATATAGAATGTTATACAACACATCTGCCGGTGCTTTGATGTTTTTGAATATATTATTAAACTCAACACAGCTTTGATGTCAACATTGGGTGTAAATAATGATGAAACAACATTACTAAGCAACGCGAATACTAAAAATATAATCATGTAGGCTAATAAGTTCAAGTGGTCTGTAAAGTCTATATTAGTAATTTTAGCATGAATTTAAAATAACAATATTTTAATTATTACACACTTAGACATATAATTTACAGTCAAAATTGGCAAGAACTGTCAACATGTTGGTCAATTTGATAGTGTTCCCTATTTTGTAGTTTTTATATACATTATAAATAGCAACTTTATCCGATATTTTCCTTAAGAATAGAAGTTAGTTTAAAGCAAAGCGTCTACTCTCTATACTGCAGGTACAAATTTCATGGACTGCTCTTGTTATTCACTATTTGTACTCATATTGATATTTTGTTTATTTAGAGTATAGCCTGAGATCTGGTGTTTGCTAAACCCCGGGAGATCCATGCATATAACCGTGGTAAAAATTCGAAATGACAAAATACCCAAACACTAAAAAACATCCGCTACCACATAGTATACAACATTTATACTATAGCTTCAACAAAACTAACTGACAATAAACAGCGATCACCAAAGTTGTATAATTTTCGTTGTAAAATTGCTTATGAAGAATCCGTAGAAATAAAGCAAAAAAAGTTAGACATGATGAATAACAAAGAAACAGTCTGCAATTGAAAAAAGTCAGTTAAACCGCCAATCGAGCCAGCAGCTTTGTACTCCATAATATCTATAGAAACTATCCGATTGGCCTGCAGATAAAAAATAAACTAGTCTTAAGCCTTTATTTAGTTCAGAGTACAATACTTTGCACTGTGGCTATAGATCAGAATAGGTAATTCGTTAAAAGCTTTATAGATAGTTTAAACCATCAACAAACAGTGAAAAGTTGAAAACCATCTGGCCCATCCTAAAGCAGATGACCCTATGTAATGGCTCATTATGTACAAAAAAGAATAAGGGTCTAAGACATAAGTTTTTCAGTTATGATGCAGTTTTGATGCAAACTATTTTCTAGTTTAAAACCAAATCAGGAACAATGAGCCAAGTTTTTGGTAGCAAAAAGGAAAATACATGTAACGATTATGATGGTTGCATTTGTTGAAAAACAATGACTTGAGGTTTAACAATCTGCAACACTTAACCTTAATAATCAAGTAGCTGTATGTCAGTTGCACGAATGTCTTAAATTTTATATGTGGCTCGTACAATCACAAAGCTTTACGCACGCTAAGTCAAAAAAGATTTGAATTTCAAAAATGAATGAAAGGATAATAAATTTAAAGCGATAAGTGTTTCAAAAAATTTGCAGACTTCAGTTTAATTTTTTTAATATTAGTAGGATTACATCTATTGCTGGGAGCAGATTGGTTTCAGCTTGATCTTCTTGCCCAAATCCAACTAGCATGCATTAAAAACAGATACAAATTTAAAACATATTTGTGCAAAAATATGTCAAAGCAAATCACCTTTTATCAGCTACTGTACACAAAGCTTAACTCTTAAGCGATGGCTGCTCTCTATCCGGGTTTATAATGTAAATATACCAGATAAATAGGGTTTAAAGCTTTATCAGATTTGCATAATGTATTTTGAAATTTATACTGCTAGAAGTACTAAAGAAGATGTTGTCATGAGATTTGCTACACGGCATTACGATATGGGCCATGTGCTATACATGGATTGTTACAACAACGACATTCTTTTAACAGAAAAGTCATTTGTTAGGAAAACACATATGGTTGGAACCATTTAGTCTAATTGTCGTGGAATACTCAGTAACTTAAAAAGTGCTTCAAAATTAAAAAAATGAGAAGTAAAGTCAGTGCCGGAGGGAAGGGTACTGCTTTTGCTTCGGCACAATAAACGGGATATTTTGATGATAACTACACTATGCACTAACTCCCAATCACAAGTGCAACGTAGAGACTAACCTGAACCCTGTTCCAAGCTAGACTGTATATTTATCTACGTATCTGCACTCATATGAACCAACAAAACATGACTTCACAATTAGTCAAGAGCCCATTTGTCATAAAAGTTATACTAGGCAAAAATATTTGGTTAAACTGATGGATTCCATGCCCCATAGCATGGAAGGTTAGTACAAGCGCTTTGTAACATCGATTTAAAAATAACTCATACAGCCTTTCTTGTAGATCGCATGAGAAGCTATGGCTATTTTTCTATCATTTTCAGTTGTTTTTGATCTTTGAGGTGATCTTACTGCCCGGATGTTTTAAGATTAAACTTTAGGATGCTTGAGAACAATTAAGACAGAAAAATCAAACAAAAGTGTGATTACGAGGTATAGAGTTGCAAAGGTGCCGACTGTATCAAGAAGTGCAACACTTAAACATGAATTTATAAGCCGACATCAACTATAACAGCGATAACTACTAGTGGTGTCTTTTCGCTAGGATTTATCTTCTCAACGTTTTAACAGCAATAGATTTTTATTGATTTTAATCATGAAACATTTTGGAAGTCAGATTACCTAAATCATCAAAAATGATTGCAAATGATAGAAAAAAACTCTGATGTTGTGATAACATCTACATAAAATGTGTAAGTTCATATTTAATGTCATTGTAGTCATGGCCAAGTTTATTTTATTTCTCTCTCATTCTACTGAGTGCACACAACTCCAAAATGATTAAATGTGGAGCTGTTCAAATACCCAACTTGGACCAAATTTGGACAATTTATATAATAAATCAATAAAATTCAATGAAACTAGTAATTTCTTTGTATTTAACCTTTTATTACAATTTCACAACTCCTAATATGATTATTTGTAGAGTTTAACCTCCTTCCTATTATCAATAACATTCAAAATGTTTAATTTAGAGCTTTGTACATATTAAAAGTTTGATGGCCACCATTTAGTTTAAGTTTTCTATGTAGCCCCTGATAAAAAAATACTAAAAGTGCCCTCCATAGACCATGAAATCTTACAAAATATCTGCAGATTGTAAACGAACTCTGACCGAATGATAGCTTTTCTATAACAACAACAAAATATATATTGAAATGCTTACCGTTTGTTCTTTAGGAAAGTCTTGGCTTGACCAGGCTTTGAACCCGAGACATCTTGCATTCAAAGAATTACACCCAAACACAATCAAGCCATAAAGAATACACACTAAGTTTGAATTTTTCTTCATTCTATATAGCGACAACCAAAATCATTTATAGTTTTTCTGTTGTTGCCGTACTGCAGCTTCACATCGGTGGAATCAGAATCTCAATATGATTCAATTGCGCTGCATTGAGGCACTTGGCACAAAGAGTAAGGCGGTGAAAGAGTTATTATCATGATGGACTGTGCGTGTGCACACGCACATGCATGCGCACATATATATTTTGGTGTATCCAAAGTCTTCCGAGATTACATTCCTGGCATCATCAAAATTATCACCATATTGATCAGACAATTTTTTAATAATGATGACAGGATCAAACAAATTTTTATTTTTTTGTTTTGAACCTCAAACCGCTTGAATAATTGTTTTCCAACTCCCATTTTTAATAGAGTCGCTGTGAGGGAGGTCATCAGGAATTATTCTTCAGCCATGCACAGGCTTTTCGTAATCCGCTATGTAAGACTGCTGTGCATAAATCTCTTGCTATCCGTTAAGCACCTCATGGTTTACAACACAAGCTAGATGAATAATCTCTCCCATGCCATATAAAACACCCCTAATTACTACCGTTGTGAGCTGGACAAAGGAAAACTTCATCAAAGAAACACTCGTCTTTGTTTTTACTTGGCTGTTGGTATCAAGAATTTTGCTTGTTTGTATATGGACAGATAACTAGAAGTAAAAGAGGCTATAATTGGTTTGTTCGTACATTCAGTTGGAGTTTTATGTACTTACTGTATATCTGCATTCATTGTGTACATTTCCTTTGCAGCTTTATGGTCAACGGAATAAACGTATACACACGCATTAGGAGCATCGGTCATTTTCAATTCACAATCCAGATGAAACATAAGTCTCCATTTCGTATTTATTTGACTTTTAGCACAAAGCAACGCCTATCAGAAAATTGTTTCATATACTAGTTCATCGCCTAATATCTTGCCGATAATATTTAAAATTTACTAGCGTTTATATCCACTGTTTGTTGTTACTGAGCGACAGCTTATCATAAGCAACTATCGAAAGCAAAAAAAAAGTTATTTTTTTACCGGAACCAATGAAAAACACTTTGGTTGTCTCCCCAGCCAACGGATTAAATTAAAATTATTTTACTGTGCTAAAAATTGGAATAACTGTGCAATGCCAGGCATTCATCCAGTTTGAAAATAAATGCAGCTATACCAGTTTTAAACTTACTCATAAAATTAGCTAGCCAATCATGGCAACTCAACCATAGCAACAAAACAAACAACTACAATTGATGCAATTATATTGTGGTTCCCCTGCTATCGTCAGCTACAACAAAGCTACCTGTGTTTAAATGATCACTCCTTTGACAAGACAAAACCATGAATGATAACAAATTGATATTGATTAGCAAGTATAATTCAATGTTGCAATAATCATGAGCAGGTTGAGTTAAATGAGCTATTGATTCTGCTGCTTTCTTTAAACTTTCTCACATTTAACATAATACTCAAATTAGGCATCAGCTACGTAAGCAATAAACATACTCTGTCGCAATGACATATTCTCAAACAACTGCAGGCTGATTATGTACCCATAAGCTGACACTTAACAAATTAATTAAAAAGCGGCCTACATAAAAACAAGCAAAAATGTGAGCAACTCACCCTTAGAGCTTTTTCAAGGAAGTATGCTGATAGAATTGACAACTCCTAACATTAATATACTTTTCGGACCAGACATACTAGGTAATATACACATAGGTTATGACTAGAATTTTGAATAGAACACGTACCCTGTAGGTCACCATAGCTGCCTATCATAATAATTTTAGCATGCAAGCAGTTATTATGTCATAGTATAGAATCAGGAAAGTACACTGCCATTCATGAGATAGTTCTGGAAAACACATGTTGTAAATTTGTGTGTGTGTGCGCGTGCATGTGTGTGTGTGTGCGTGTGTGTGTGTGTGCGTGTGTGTCAACGTAGCAGAGTGCAAACATCTCAATAAACTTCTGTAACAATAGGATGTGAAATACATAAACAATGATTGAAGGAAAGAGAGGTTAAAGCCAGCATAATCATTCTGTATTGTAAGTCAGTATAACTAATTTACACATTGCCTTAGTCATTTTTTATCATGAACATGCACATCTCAAAATTATTGTGATGTCAAATATGTATCTGGTATTATTACATAGAGAGTATATGACGAGTGTGATTATCTCTAGCATAGGAAGAAACAATTTATGTAGTGTTAAACTTCAGCTGCACATTGAGTAGGTTACTTCTGACGCTGTGTGTGAAACATGAATGTAAAACACCCTCTGACCTCAGCAACTTATTTCTTATTGAATATTACTTAAGAACAGTCTCCCCAAACAGGTATACTTTTTTATAAAATTTCATGAATGTTTATCAAATAAAATTATAGTGTTTCAACAGAATCTAGCTAAGGTTTGCGTACACTGTTATTACCCCTTTTAACAACTGCCGATAACCTGACTGCCAAATAATACGGCATCGCTCTGCCCTTAATAGATGTTTGATCATCCAAAAACTATCTTACATCTAAAGTCTGTTTCTCTCTTTCACCTTTTACAAAGATACACTCTCACTGTCTCATCTTATC